>NC_064809.1:115160754-115297932 GCF_023721935.1 Panthera uncia | reverse complement strand
AAAGAAAGAAAGAAAGAAAGAAAGAAAGAAAGAAAGAAAGAAAGAAAGAGAAAAGGAGGAACACTGTGCAGGCAAAAACATCACATACTTTTTCCATATCATATTGGACCCTCCTCCCTTCACCCCTTGATCCAAAGAATTGCTTAGTCCCAGTGATTCTCTAACCTTAACATGTCCCTTACTTGTCTCCTTTAAGATACCACTATTAATGAATTAATGTCTCACCTGCAACTGCAATGGCCCTACTTACAGTCTTGCATCCGTACTGCAATTCCAATCTTATCACAGCACTGCCTAGCTTATAAACCTATCAGTGCCTGAATACATGTGACATAAAGACAAAGTTCCCTAGCAGAACATTTATGGATCTCTAGGATTTGCCCTGCTTTGTCTCTCAGCATTCCCCAAACATACACCCTAAAGTGGTTGATATCATACTAACAATGATAAAAAACAATAATATTTCTTGAGTTCTAATGAGGCCCCAGGTTCTATATAAAAAGACCTCTGTGCCCTTACAACAACCTTATTGCAATACTCATTTTACAGATGAGAAAATCCAGCCTTAAAGAGGCCAAGTAAGTTACCCAAATTCACACGGTTAAGATGTGCTAATGGAATTCAGACACATGTATATGGAAACAAAGCCTCATCTCTTATACTATATTGCCACACTGAACTACTTTTAGTTCTCCAGATCTGCCATGTTTTTTTTTCTTCCACTAGGTATGTTCTTCTCTTACATGTCTGACTGATCAACCCCAGGCAACTTCAAGATCCATCCCTAGTGCCTGCCTTTCCCATGAAGCCTTCCTTGACAAACAAAAGCAGGGCTTTTCACCTCTGCTTTATGAGGAATATATAACAACTTGGGAACACTGGAGACCTAAAAATTTTAAATAATGATATAAGTTTTTACAGAGTATTTATTTTGAGAGAGAGAAAGAGAGAGAGAGAGAGCATGAGCTGGGAAAGAGCAGAGAGAGAGAGGGAGAGGGAGAATCCCAAGCAGGTTCCATGCTCCATCCTGAGCCCAATGCAGGGCTCTATCTCATGACCATGAGATCATGACTTGAGCTGAGATCAAGAGTCGGATGCTTAACTGGCTGAGCCACCCCTAATGATACAATTAAATACATGATGGTACATGGCAGAATACTAAACAATATCAAAAGTCATCAAAAATTTTAAAAAAAGAAAAACACTAATAACCTGAAACTGTGCTCCCAATACAAGGTGATTGGGGAGGGCATAAGAGTACAAAGTGTTAAATAATGCATGCTTCTACCTTCATAAAATAACGTGATTCAAAAACCTGACATACTCAAAATACAGAATAGTTATTAAGAGAATGGGGCATTAGCATCAGACAGAAATGGATCTGAGCTCCATCTTTGCCACTTAATGGCTCTGAAACCATGGGAAAGATACATAACCCATGTGAATCTCTGAACCTCTGGACATGTGTATAAATACATGTGTGCATCTATATCTACCTATATCATTTCAATATTTATATGTCTACTTACAGAGAGAATGAGACTAAGAGACTAGAAAGAAATACACACCAAAAGATAACAACGATGGTAATTTGATCAATGTTGACTTCATATTTTTATTTATTTTTATATTTTTCTAAATATTCCACAATGCATATCTTATCTATATTCTGATCCATTTTCTGCACTAATACGCTATGTCTAATTTAAAATTTGGGCCCCAAGAGCAGAAACCGCATCGAATCATCAATTACGCATCCTGCATCATGCCCTACATGGCATCAGTGTGAAATGACCTGGTGGTTTGCATTGTCACAGCCATGGCAGATCTATCTGGCACACTTGGGAGGCCTTCTTTGAAAAATAGTCAATTTCTAACAATTTAAAGGTTGATTATCCAGCCTTAAATTATCTATATCCTTATACTCTACAACATTTCCCTCCTGCTGACCAAATTTGAAAGTTTCATGGCTCCTTAATATCTCCACCATGACAAGAAGAGAGAAACAAAAGTGATGATATTGTAATCAATCAAACTGCTTACTCTGTGAAACCACTGATCATTATGTTCACTTAGGAGCTCCAACATGAGAAATTTCTTTTTAAATGTAATGGTAGGGGAAAAAATAAACTTTCTTCCTCCTGAGAAAATACTCTTATTTTCTTTTTTATTGATAAAACTATGTAGCTTGTGTTTCACCTTTTGTCTTGGGTATTAGAAGGCTTGCCATTATTTGTTGTCCTGTCTTTCTTCTTTGCTTGAATCTGGTTTTCTGGCCTTATTTTTATGTCCTTTTTTTTGTAGCTTGTCTCAACTTATTTGTTGAAGGAGCAAGGGTAGAAATAAATTTGCTAACTATCAATTTTGAAAACTTATGCTAATAAATAATACCTTATATTGTGTTTTGCTGCTTTTTTAAGTAGTTTCACATTCATGACCTCACCTATTTCTCCTTACCCTACAAATAAAGCAGCCATTATCCCCATTTTACAGATATGAAAACTGACAAAACCCTCTGGTAGAAAAAGAAAGACTATAGGTTCTGGATTAGACTGCCTGAGTTTGAATTCTAGTTCTATTATGGTTCCACCTAGAGGTGTACCGTTGGGATAAGTTGCTCAACATCTCTGTCCATCAGTATTTTCAGTTGTAAAATGAAGACGATGCTAGTTACGGTAATATTACTATATATATATATATATATATATATATATATATTACTACAGTAATATAGTAATATTACTACATATATATGTATATGTATATATATGTATATATATACATATACATACACACACACACACACACACATAGACACTATATATTATACATTACTAATAACAGTAACATAGAGGATTACTATGAGGACTGGTCAAGCAAGTTACACTGTTAAGGCACACAGACCAATGCCCAGTACATAGGACTCATAAGTGTTTCATATTGTTATACTAATGTTCTTGTCATTTAACATCCTGCATTGACTATTCCTTTGTATTCCACTCATTTGCACTTTATTAGTGCCTTAGTTAGCTGGGGCTGCCATAACAAAATACTGTGTGGGTTATACAACAGGAATTTATTTCTCATAGCTCTGGAGGCTTGGGAGGCCAAGATCATGGTGTGGGCTACATTGGCTCCCCAAAGAAGGCTCTCTTCCTGGCTTACAGATAGCTACCTTCTTGCTGGGTCTTCACATGGTAGAGAGACAGAGGGCGCCCTGGTATCTCTTCCTCTTTTTCTTTCTTTCTTTTTTTTTAATGTTTACTTATTTTTGAAAGAGAGAGACAGAATGCAAGTGGGGGAGGGGCAGAGAGAGAGGGAGACACAGAAGCTGAAGCAGGCTCCAGGCTCTGGGCTGTCAGCACAAGGCCCGACACGGGCCCAAACTCATGAACCATGATATCATGACCTGAGCTGAAGTCAGTTGTTTAACCTACTGAACGCCCCAGGCACCCCTCTCTTCCTCTTCTTATAAGGGCACTAATCCTGTCATGGGGGCCTACCCTTACAACCTCATTTATGTGTTTGGGGGGATATGGTAGAAAGTCCTAAAGGTATTTTTTTTCTCTTTTAATGTAATAATTAGATTATTACCCCCTCCCCCCCCCCCAAGCATCCACCTCCAAATATCATAACATTAAGTGTCAGGGTTTCAACATATGAATTTGGGGGGAATGCAGTCCCTCAAATTATGGAATTTAGTCCATAGCAGTCAGCATTCAAAGCATACTGGACAGAGATCTGCTTTTACCATAGATATGAAGAAATGGCCTTCTGAGAACAGTGAAAACATGATCATGCAGTCATACGAAACTTGATTTTAGATGGAAAAAAAATACATCTAGGACTTTCTACCATATGACCAAAACCATAAATTTCATCATATAGTTCAATGGTTAACATGGGCTTTAGTACCAGACAGGCCTGGGTGCAACTCACTCTTGCCACTTGCTAGCTACGAAGCCTTGAGCCAGCTCCATAATGTCCAGCACCATACTGTCCTCTGTTATAAAATGCAGATAATAATGGCTCTTACTTGGTATGGTTTTTATGTAAAGCACACAGTGCAGTGCCAGGACCATAGCAGACAGTGAATAAACATTACAGTGATCACTGTTGTGTTATTATCGTTATACAGTAGGCCAAGTATACCAAAAGCCATCAAATTCAATTTCTTTTATAATATTCTGCAATTTAGACTTTTAGAAAATAATTCAGAATTTTCTCCAAGTGAGTTAAAATTACAGAGGATTCACTCTAGCTGAGGAAAAAACTTGTGCCCCCCAAAATAGACAGTTTTGTTGAGTTACTCCTCCCAGATTTCTGGCTAACTCCAGTGTTCATTACATCAATACTTTAAAAAATAATTTAAAGTAGAATGAATCCTTTTTGTTAGATATAATTATATAATAAATTACACAATGAGTATAGACCTTAATGGCATTTAGGTTCTCATCCTTATTCTGATAAATGTTAGCAAAACATAAGGCTTAGAATTTATAGTTGGATGTGTTTGTTTCATTTTGTGTTTGACGTCTGGTCAAGGGGAGGGTTATGTGTTTGAGTACTGGGAAGAATTCAATCTAACTGTCTTTTAATAATTAAAATAAATTTAATCAAATGTGTGCTTAATTAAATTCACACAACAGACTTTATTAAAGGATAGTATTCATTGCATTCCTAGAGCTATCAGCTTTAACAATGAAATCATGTCAAGAACACAGGTAGGCCTTCCTTTAAGAAAATCTAAAACGCAAAGCCCTAAACCTATAAAATGGAAGGGAATTTGCTTTTCAAAACAGACTCTTTTTCATGAAAGTGTAGCTTTATTTCAAGTCAAGCTTTGTATGGTATTTTAAATGATTCAATGGCAAGAAATTTGATTTGCTCAGACCACAAATATTGAATAAAATAAAATATGCTTGTGTCTGGAAAAAGCTCACTTTTTTCATTTTGATGCCATTATTTTCATGTATCTTCTAGCAGATTCCTACTGTTAAAAAATAATAATCAGTTTGGATGTATCTGGCCTTTATAATTTTAAAACGGGTCTGGTGATCATGTGTACCTCACTGCAGCTGATGTGAAAAATGCAGTGCCCTGACAGCTCACATTAAGCATCACACAGAAAAAGTATAATTAGCATCTCTGTGCTAATTAAAAGTGATGCTGGGTTAGTTCCAATATCATGCTTTTAAATGGCTGATGTCTCAGGAGAATAAAGTTGGGGGAGAAATGCATTTAAAATGGAAAAACCCTGTGCAAACTTCTGTAAGTGATTCAGATTTGTGGCTGTTGTTATTTACATCTTATTATGATGGCAGACTTCAAGATGACTTCTGTTAATCAGTTTACCATTTTCTCTTTCCCCACTTTGCCAGCAGTAGGGAATTCAAGATGTTTTTCTGCTTCTTTAAATCCTTTGACCGTCTGCTTTCACACAAAATTAATTAAGGATTTTCTAAATAGAGAACATACCACACAAGAAAGAAACAATTCAGGATTTTCAGTTTTTCTTTTGCACAGCGCAAAGTACATAGTGTACTCAGTCACTTTAGCTTTTCCTACAAGCAAAAAATTTAAAGACAAATACCACCTCCCCCACCCAATAGTTTTCCAAATAAACAGATGATTGCCATTGATTAAATACTTTTTTTCAAACACGGTCCAATTATTTAAAATCACAAAGGTTCTACATGGTGTTAAACCTGATTTTCTTTTCAGGGGAAATGCTGGAGGATCACCAAGATGTGGGGAGAGAGGGAAGCTATTGTTCCACCACATTCCATTCCTGTTAAATCAACTTGATATACGCGATAAATTAAGTCTGCACTGCAGGTCAGTGAATTTCTATTAACTACTTATTATGGAAGAAAGGAAAGCAGCCCAGTCAAGAACTCTTACACATTAGCCAAAGCAAGCTGTCACTCTGTTTAACTTTTACAATAAATGTTCCTCTGTCTCACACATGTGAAAGAAAGAACATCATTTAGCATTTAAGCTCTCATTGCCAGTGTGCATTAAGGCAAAGAATCAGCCTAGATTGAATACTTCTCCTGATTTAAAAGGCTAGGAAACTCTGAATTTTGCTAAGATTTTGCTGATTTATAAGGTAACCACTTTAAAATAGGCCTCTTAGGGATTGTGAAAATACGGAGGTCTGTTACAGCAAAGGTCTTGCAAAGGTCTGTTACGGCTATACTCTCAACTCCAGTGTATCTGTTTCTATTGGGTCCAAGGAGTACTGGGTAGAAGTGAGGCATCCCCTCAGAGTGAGTCCGCAAAGAAGGAAATGGTTCAAGTTTTCCCCACAGGGACTAAAGGAGCAAGAGACTACAGGAGGTAAATGTCAGAGAGCCCTAGCATGAGGATCACAACTCCTAAGATGCTGGAAACAGCATGGCTCACAGAACTCAGGAGGTTCTAAGCCCCATCCATGAGCATGCCTGGGATCCTGAGACCAGAAGTAGGAGATAAGTGGTGAAGAAGTTACAAAGCATGTGGGCCTGGTCCTCCCTGTCCCCAGCCCTGCAGAATCAAAAACCATTGGGGCAGGAGGCTTCTTTTGATGCTTCCGTGGGAAGCTGGGGGTACACCAACTGCTCAGAATGTAGACACCACACTGTCTTCTATCCCTCTCTTCCTGAACTGCCACCACCAGAGATCTCCAACAGCCACATCTGAGGGCCGCTGAGGATGTTGGAAAATAAATACATGAACAATACATATTTTAAAAAATTATATTAAAGCCAGAGAGAGTAAGATCAGAACAAATAGAATACATGTCTAGGAAAACAGAATGGCCAGGAAAAATAAATGATAATGATGTAACACATGTGTTTTTTTAATTAAAAAATATGTAATAGCAATCACAATAAAAGCAAAGAGCAAAAATAACCTTTCTGGAGGAAAATCAAAACAAAGACCATGATTTTACAAATAAACAATTTAGCAGATGAATTTGAAGACTGGATGTTCACTGTTAAGATCCAAATGAGTGACTTGGAAGTCAAGTATAAGAAACATCTCAAAACACAAAGCTGATGGGAAAAAAATAAATAAAAAGAAACATGAAGACATAGAAATTATAAAAGGTCAGAAATATTACGAGAAAAGACAAAAGCTTTGGAGGACAAAGTCAAGAACCTAGCTTTCCCCCACCCCAGAAGAAGACGGGAAGAGAGGACAGAGATACAGTGTCTAAACAAATAACAGGGAAAATTTTCTCTGTACTAGTAAACGACTGGAGTCTGCAGAATGAAAAGACACAGTTCAAGCCTAGATTAATAAGAAAAGGAGGGTTTAAGACTATCCCAATAAATTTATGGATTCTAAGGATAAAGAGAAAATTTAACAAACTTCTAGACAGAAGCAAAACAAAACAGTTTGCCACAAAGGAAAAAGAAATCAGACAGGTATCAGGCCTCTCCTCTGCAACACGCATACTCACAGGATGATGAATTAACACCCACGGACTATGGAGAGGAAAGAGTGATGAGGATCTATCTGGTCAGGGGAGACATCAAATAGAAGGTAAGAAGAAGGGCTTGCTAAGATTAAAGTAAACAGTGTCTTATTTTGGAAATAATACTAGAGAAATACATGTAACATTATAAGTACAGAGAAAGGATCAAAATAGTACAGTAGATCCTCCAAATAAATAAGAAGATGATAAAATGAATTAAAATTAGGATAAGGGGAAAGTGGAACAACAATACAAATCATAATGGAAGAAGAGAGGAATAAAATCAAGTCACTACACTAAAACTAGACTAAATTCTCCCACTGCATGAGACTGTCAAGCTGGATTAAAAGAGAACACTTTGATTTATGCAATTGAAAAGAAACAACTGTACAACTAAGTGATTGAGAAAGGCTGAATACAAATGTATGGACAAAGGCAAAGAGGACATTAACATTAGGCAAATTGGAATTTAATGTTAAAAGCCCTAAAAAGGAAATAGAGGGTCATTAGGTTTTCATACAAGTCATAAGGAAGATAAAATAACTGTAATTTCATATATGGTAGAAGCTAAACATAAAAAGCAAAAATTATTAGAAATGGGAGACCTTGATAAAAACATAAGTTTAGCTTGAAATATCAATATATCTTTTGAGCATCACCCAACTCTAGCTTCTAAAAAAATAAGATCAGAGAAAAAATGAATACTTCAACTTTATAAGCTTTACTTAATAAATCTTATGTTATTGGGCTGAACTGTGTCTCCCCCACCTCCCACAAAGAAATTCACACAGTCTTAATCCTAAAAGATCAGAATGTAACTGTATATAGAGATAGGACTTTTAAGTGGTAATTAAAATTAAATGAGGTCATACAGTTGGGCCATAACCCAGTCTGACTGGTGTCCTTATTAGAAGAGGAAATTTGGACACAGAAAGTGCCACGAGTGATGCATACTCAGAGAAAAGACCACATGAAGACACAATGAGAAGGTGGCTATCAATAAGCCAAGAAGAGAGGCCTCGGAAGAAACCAAACTTGCTGGCATCATGATCTTGGACTTCTAGCCTCCAGAATTGTGGGAGAAGAAATATCTGTTAAGCCCACTCAATATGTGGTATTTTGTTATGACAGCCTTGCAAACTAATAACAATCTATACTGAATCTGTTAATTCACAAATAGAAAGTATCTTCTCAAATAGAGAATGTGTGTGTGTATGTGTGTGTGATTGGAGAGTGAAATGATCAATGGATCATCTGTAAAAAAAAAATACATTAACCACAAACCTCTAATATAGTTTTAAGAGACACATGATACATTCTTCGATTACAAAATGATACAATTAGAAACAAATAATAAAAAGTTTCCTCCAAAAAAGGTGTAACTACTAGGAAATTAAGACACATACTTTTAGAAAATTCTTGGACCAGGGGTTACGTGGGTGGCTCTGTCAGTTAAGCATCCGACTCTTGGTTTTGGCTCAAGTCATGATCTCACAGTTTGTGAGTTTGAGCCCCGTGTTGGGCTCTTCACTGACCGTGGAGAGCCTGCTTGGGATTCTCTCTCCTTCTCTCTCTGCCCCTCCCTGACTTGCTCCCGCTCTCTCTCTCTCTCAAAAAATAAATATTCAAAAAAAATATTCTTGGACCAAAGAAGAATCAAAAGAAAAATTACAAACTGAAAAGAAGAATGTTTCATACCAAAATCAATGGGAACGTACTTTTAAACCTAAGGGAAAGAGATCCATTAGCACAGAGGTTTGAAAGGTTAAAAAATTTTAAAAGGCTATCATTAGAAAGAAGCATTGAAATCTGATGGGTTCTCAGCTGAGTTTTTCAAACCCAGTGTTTGTTTTTTTAAAGTATTTTCAATATTTATTTATTTTTGAGAGAGAGCGAGGGAAGGATGGGGGGCGAGAGAGAGTGTGTGTGTGTGAGCGCGCACACCAGTTGGGGAGCGGCAGAGAGAGAGAGAGGGAGACACAGAAGGAGAAGCAGGCTCCAGGCTCTGAGCTGTCAGCACAGAGCCCGATGCAGGGCTCAAACCCATGAACCGTGAGATCGTGACCTGAGCTGAAGTCGAACACTTAACTGACTGAGCCACCCAGTGTTTTTTTTAGCTGGGGCATTATCAGTATTTTTGAATACTTTATTATTATAGGACTGTCTTGTACATTGCTTGGCATTAACCCATTCCTAGCTCCTAGGTACACAATAACATTAGCATCCCACCATCACTGGGATAACCAAAACACCTGGACAACTGCAAATGTTCTGATGAACAGATAATGCCAGTGTTATTTAAACTAGTCTAGGGCACAGAAAATGAAGGAAATCTCACTAGTGGAATCTAGCTTTACTGCAATACTAAATTGTGATAAGATCACAGAAAAAAAAAACCCTGCTAATACAATGTCACTTAAAATTTGGTCCATGTTATTAGTTAGGAAGACTTAATGCCACAAGTATTCAAAAATGTTCAATTTCCCTAATGGCACAGGAAATGTAAATGGAAGTAAATTAAATGTCCATTATGCTCATTTGACTGACAAAGTATGAAAGAAAAATAATTACTATTGTTAAACTTTTAAAACAGGTCTATTTTACATTTCTTAAAGAGGACAAAATGTGCCCAAGGGTAAGTGTGTTTAAAAAGAAATGTGAACTACAACAGCTTTTTTGGTAAAGAATTCGCCCACATTTATTAAGAATATACACCTCTTTGACTGAAAATTTGCCCCTCCTGGGGATTTGGCCAAGGAAATAAAAGCTCAAATGTGTAAGAACGTGGTACAGGATGTTTAATGCATCACTGTTTGTAAAAGAGCCAATAAGTGCCAACACTGACAACTACCACAAAATGGAAGAAAAATAAGCATCCATAAAGCAGATCCACTGTGGAACAGAACATGGCCATGATGTTAGATCCATTGTGGAATATTATACGGCCATGAAAAAGAATGAATCATAGCTCTACCAACTGGGATAAAACCTAAATGTAGAAAAAATGCTTATAAAATCACAGTACTATAAAACAATGATCAAACTTCCTAAAATGTTACATTTATGTGTTTGTGTGCCTAGGTTTGCACATGGTTGTATGATCATATGAATAAATATGGATTACATACAATATACACCTTTATACGTTATTTTATACAATTTAATTATATGAGATGATGGATAGATGAATGGACGGATGGATATCGCAACAACAGTTGGGGAGGGAGGGGATAAACAATTTGCACTGAAATACTGTAGTTCTGTAAAATTAAATGCATGTATATAGTGATAAAAAACCAAATATTTGTATCTTATTTCACTGAGTCTAAGACATTCTTTTTTGCCTTTTAATATCTCAGAAATCAGAATGCATCTTATAATTGATGGCATCTGATATCTCACAATTAATTGGCAGCGTTTTTTTTTTTTCTTTTCTTAACGGCGCATAAAATGATGGTGCCTCAAGTGGATAAGATAGGCTACTATATTAATATCATACCCCTCAAAAGTTCTTTTTACCCACTGAAAATGGTGCATCCAACTGAAGAGAAGACAGAGCTTTAAAAATCAGTAGTCTTTTTTTCACATTTTTTAAAGTGGGTTTGAAAAAAAAAAGTGTGGCAGGGGAAAAAATGGATCTATTAGGACAGAGTCATCCAGTAGACAAATAATCTAACAGTGTTATACTCTTATAAGTGGATTAGAAGAGAGGTCATGCCTTGAAATTCACATTGGAGGGCAATTTAAATAAGAGTATCTCATTGTCCCTTCTGCAACCCTTAGGCAGACAGCTAGACCAAGACCACAAAGGATTTCTCCTGCCTCAGTTGCTATCATCTCACTAGCAACTTTAGGCCCTGATCAAACCAATCTTCCTTCTGCACCTAGAAGGAAGAGCAGGCCCAGGAAGGCAGTTTCTCTGGTGTTACGAAGTAACTGAATACTTACCGGAAACTGAAATTTGGCTCCAGGGCTCAGGAGAGTAGAACGCTTATGCTGACTCCCAGTGAGCCCATTTAAAATAGTAGGTCATTCTGATTTCATCTGGGATTTTCCAAAAGTCAGCATTTAGGAGCATGAAATGTTTTCTGCACAAATTTTTTGATTTGCTATAAAAACAGTTCTTTTCAATTTATATCTAATAAACAGAATGTATTTGTGACTTTTCAATGACCTTAGAATATGAATATTCAGGTGATTCTAAGACCATCTAGAGCCAGTACTTACATTTATGACTCCTAAAGTCATTTTTCCTTTCCCTTAATGTCCTCCCACCACACTGATCAAGAACTCCTAATCTGAAAAGGAGAGAGAAGAGGATCCACAAAAGAATAAAGACAAACACTTTCACTGCAATCCCCGATGGTTAGAAATCACTGTTGAATTTTAGTCTATATTTTAATGGTCTTATTACAGGTCTGGTGTTGGCTCTGGATACAATAATAATAAAAAAAAAAAAAAGTACATGACCCAATTCCAGACCTTGGATAACTTATAATCAGGAAATAATCAGAGACTAATTTAGAGTGCAGTACTGCTAATCAATCCCTCACTATATGCTTTCTTCCCCAATGTCCTTTCCTCCCCAAATGATGCCTCCATTCCTTCTCCCCCCTCCCCCGATTTCCACCACCACCTGTGCAATATCCAAGCTGTCCGTGCCTAACAGGGTCAGCTAGTGGCTGGTACAGGATGGTGTTCTGCTCCTAATTCTCTTCATACCTTCCCATTCTTTCTTCAGTAGGATCATGAATATGCTATCCTAGCCCATTTCCTCATTCTTCGGTTATTTATAGCTCAATTAATTTGACCTCCATAACCATTTCTCACCAGTACACATTATCTTAAACTCATTTCCTTGACCACTTTCACCTAATGCCAGTTGCTTCAGGGAAGATCTAGGAAAGGTTCAAACATACTATAATGTGTGATTTAATTACAAAACTTTTTAACTTCTCTAACTTGATAAAAATTTAAAACTTGGAAGTTCTGAAAAGAGGATTAGTACTTTAAAAATACTTGCCCCCAAAAGGATCTAAGAGAGGAAATTCAAATCACTGAAACTAGGCCTGTTATTTGTATTGTTCGAAGTATGTTCTGAAAAGGGATTGGGTGGGGGGAGGGGAGTGTAGGAATCAAGTAGAAAACAAGAGAATATTCAGCGATAGGCAATATAAATCTTTTTTAAAATGACCAACCAAAGCCCAGGGTCACCATAAGCCACAGGAAAAAAAAATATTAAGTAAATTGAATCAATCACAATGGGGAAAAAATAGATGTAGGGAGCAAGGCTGAAAGTTGCATGGAGAAAGGTAGCTTTCCTTTTGATTTTGAGGAGTAGGACAGAGGAAGTGTACCTAAGATTCACTTAGCCCAAGGCTTCTATGTATGGTTATGCAGGTTGTGAACTGTACAAAGGCTCCCAGCGAAGGTGACAAGTGGGACTGAATCCAACCTGTGTTCCGTGGTGTGGGACAGTATGTGTTTGGAGAAAGGGGTAGTTTTTTTCCCTTGCCTGAGGGATATGTCTGCCTGGAGGAGCATCTTTTTCTATATAACAAGTGGCAATTTTAAAAATGACTTCCAAATTCTTTGATACTCCTCCTAACAAGTGATCTATGGTCCATCCCCTGTGAATCTAAGATTTTTGCTGCTGGATCAATAGAAAATTCAAAGTGACACAGTGCAAGCTTCCTCTTCCTGCCTTTTGGCATATTCGCTCTCGGAACCTAGTTACGATTCCCTGAGAGCTACACGGAGATGCCACATGCAGGTGTTCTGCCTGACAGTCTCAGCTATGGCCCTGGCCAAATAGCCAGCATCACCCAGCAAACATGCACGTACAGACACCTCCCGATGACACTCAGCTGTTGACACACCTAGCCTTCCACTCTCTCCATCTGATAACCCTTTCTTTTTTTTTTTTTTTTTTTTTGAGAGAGAGAGGGAAATGGAACTCAAGCAGGGGAGAGGGGCAGAGGGAGAGAGAGAGAATCCCAAGAAGGTTTCATGCTCAGCGCAAAGCCCATCATGGGGCTTGATCACACAACCCTGGGATCATGACCTGAGCCAAAATCATAAGCTGGATGCTCAACCAACTGAGCCACCCAGGTGCCCTGATACCCCAGACATTGTAAAGCAGAGGCAAGCCATCGCTGGTGGCCCCTATCCAAATTCCTGACCCACAGTGTCTAAGAGCATACTAACTTGGTTGTTTATACTACTCTGCTTTGGAACGGCTAGTTATGGCAGCAAAAGATAACTGGGACATCATCCACCAGGACCTACTTCTAACTCACACAGAGGCTCTGTATAGGTGAGCAGCAGTTGTGACATAAGCCCTTTCTAAATGTTGTGCCAGCCTGTGGTTACCAAACTGAATCCTCAGGTACACTCTACCATTACTCCCATTTCACAGAGCCAGCCAGCTCTCATTTTCTGAAACTCAAAGTGCTAATTTCTTCTCTTGGACTACAAGGCTCCTGGGTTTTATCTCTCCTGACCCATCTTCTCCATTTCTCCAAACCGCACACCAGGTCTACCCACACTCTCACTTCTCCATGGGTCTTTATAAATGCTGATGCCTCTGTCTGAAATATCTTTCTTCCTCTCCCACCCTCCATCTGCACTGCTGTATTCTCATCTTCTAACATGGTTTTCCAATGCCAAAATTGTTGGTAATGCAGGAGTTTCTTTCATTCTGAACTGACCATACCACTGAAAGCTTTTTCCACCACATGCCATGCTCAATGGCTTCTCATGGAGTCCCCAGAGAGATACACCTTCCAGATATACCAAAAATACCTTTCCCCAGAAGTGAGGGAAGAAACATGGCTGCCAGCCAGATTCCAGAATCACCACCTTAATATCTGTCACTATGCAGTGGACCCAGATGAAAAATCTGAAGACTCATTCCCACAAAGGAATGATGTAAACTGAAGAAGTCTTAAAGTCACTTCTACCCATTAGAGGCGTGACATGCATCACAGAGTCTTCAGGATGTTTACGTCTCTTACTGACTAGAACCTGAGAGTAAGCAAAAGTGGAAAATAGCCTAGAAATCACATTTAGCCTTCGTTTCATCTGGCGCGAGGAAAGCTGTTATGAGGTAGTGTTGGACTAGCGGTAACATGACGACCCACAGCCTAAGCTGGCTGCAGCAAGCTTCTGAGATGCCTGAGCTCAAAATTAAAGCTCTAGAGATTTAACAAGAACAGTTTAAGAGCTGTGATCAAGAGCCACTCATTTCTTCCTGATGATTTTCTGCATTTTTACTTTTGGTTTCTTCTCCATATAATCCCCACCATGAACAATTAAAACAAAACAAAAAGTGGCTATACTTGAAAATGATAGCTTTGATTTAAAAACATGTCCACATCATGAAATACATGCTGGTCTCAAATAAAATCTTCCATGTACTATGAAATGAGACAGGCCTACTCTCTCAAATAACAAAGATCAGGCAAAAATGATAGAACGTGAATGTCCAAGAGACTGACAGGAATAAAAGGAAAATTGACAGATGTCCTGGAGTTTCCAAAATACCTTTTAAAAATCTTAACACATTCTGTGACATAATACAAAATTTGTGGTATTCCGTGAGAAAATAAATGTTTATTTCCAATATAAGCTTCGAAATGTGTAAATATAAGCAGACAGTTCTTTTCTCCAATGCTGAAGGTGCTGATATGCTAACAAGCATTTCAATGAAAAGAAGATATGTATCTTTGAATTAAAGAAAGTTAAATCTGTGTATCTCACTCCTCCCTATCTGTCTTTTCCTTTTTTTTCTTCTATAATCTCTATTTTTGGTCTGCCCTACTTCTCTTTTTTTTTTTTTTAATGTTTATTTATTTAAAAAAAATTTTTTTTTCAACGTTTTTATTTATTTTTGGGACAGAGAGAGACAGAGCATGAACGGGGGAGGGGCAGAGAGAGAGGGAGACACAGAATCGGAAACAGGCTCCAGGCTCCGAGCCATCAGCCCAGAGCCTGACGCGGGGCTCGAACTCACGGACCGCGAGATCGTGACCTGGCTGAAGTCGGACACTTAACCGACTGCGCCACCCAGGCGCCCCTAATGTTTATTTATTTAAAGAGAGAGAGAGAGAGAGAGAGAGAGAGAGAGAGCTCATGAGAGAGAGTGGGGTAGGGACAGGGAGGGAGGGAGGGAGAGAAAGAATCCCCAGCAGGCTGCAGGCTGCACACTGTCAGCAAACAGCCCCAAGTGGGGCTCGAACTCACGAACCATGAGATCATGACTTGAGCTGAAATCAAGAGTTGGATGCTTACCCCACTGAGCCACCCAGGCACCCCTGCCCTGTCTCTCTTTTTATTATTTTTTTGCCCTTTCATTTGCCTTCTCACTATAACTCTCTTTTCAATCAAATGATCTATTCCTTGTGATCCTACTCTGTGCAGGCCACATTGCTGTGCTTTAGGACCACATGAATACAATGTGGGGTCCTTGTCAGACTGGAAAGTACAATCAAGGTGAAAGATAAGAAAAGAACCCAGAGAGCTGCAATAAGGCAGTGCTGAACCGTAAATGCTGGAGTGTTTCAAGAGCTGGGCCTTGGAAATGAGCAGACTCTGGTACCCTGGGAGAGCATTCAACCAAGGGAGAGTGTGAGCCAAGATGTAGGGGGCGGAGAACACTACCATTTGTTGCAAAGTTCAACCGAGTTTAGTCTTTAGCGCAGGGCCTACATAGGAAAGTGATAAGAGACAGGGTTACGAAAGCAGATGGGATACAATTGGTAGGTGGCTTTGAATGCCAGACAAAGGGATTTAGACTCTACTGTCTACCATGGAAAGCTAATGGCATTTTTCTGGTGGGATTTTAAAGAACTCTTCGAGAATACTCCCTTCCCTACCCTCTCATTCTGGCCAACTGTCCTCTTGTTATTTCTTACACTTATAGAATCTAATGTTGCATTCTTTGTTCTATTCTCTATCATAACAGGTGAGCTAAAGATTTCATGTGTGTCTTTTCAAGTCACATACGTTGCTTGGATTTCCGTGAATGAGTAACCAAAAGAAAATAATACTCAGGTCTGGATGTTTATAAATACAAGATTTTTAACATTATCTTTCAGGTAAAAAGAAAAAAGATTGAGATAAATCCAAGTCCATTATAAAATCCGGGAAATAAGTCATTTGGGATATCCAACATATTCCATAAAGATCTCCAAGAATATAGCAAAATACTTGTGATTTAAATGGAGTCTGGCTGGCAACCCTTGATATGGCCTCTCCTGATTCCTTACTAAAATACATATACAGTCAAAGAAAAATATAAAACCATACCACCATAAAAAAATAAGAGTTATAGACAATTTATCACTAGACTCTAAGAAGTATTTCAAATAAACATATGGCTCACAAACATGGATTAGAAATGTATGCTTGCAGGGCCTCAGAGACCTTGGTCTGAAGGACTGCAAGCCTGAAGAGCCAGATGCAGTTTACTTCCCCACCTCTTCCAGCTCCCCAATCTCTATCCACCACTTGCCTCAGACTAATACTCCCAGAAAATAGTAAGGCAAGAACTAGACAGTGAATATTGCATTACTTCCTTTTCTGTTGCTGCACCCTGGGAAGAACTCTTCTTTTCCCCAAGAATGCTCGGAAAAATCACATGGAAAAAGGTGGGAAAATATCCAGGATCTCAGAGGAAGAGCACAGTCTTGAAAATTCTTTCCTTAGAGGAATCAGAGGAATTCTAAGAATTAGTTTGGCAACCTCAATTGGATACTGTCCAAGAAGCTGTGCCCTCTAAGGACACCCAGACAAGAGGTCATCAAGGAGAGAAAGGGTCAAGAATAAAAGACAACAGGATGAGTTTTGAAAACAGTGTATTAAGTGCAAAAGAAGCTGGATGACCCAAGGAAGATTTGCAAGAAAACTAAAATTGCCATAATAAAATTTAAACTCACATTGAACCTGGTGAAGAGTGGAATTCACACTCCAGAAAATCAAATCAGAAAGAGATGAGAACATGAGTACTGCCTTCACTACCAATGACAGGTAAGAAGGTTAGGCAAATAATAGCACATGATTAACATGCATCTGTGATAACAGATGCAGACAATTCAGGAGAGATCACAATGCAATCCTACAAGTAGTGGCTCTCATTGCATGAAGATCCTGCAAATGAATCAAGAGTTCAATCTGGCAACAAAGAAGTTGGGAAGGAAGTTAACTACAACATTACCAGGAGTATTACAAAACTATAGGCATAACCTGAATTTGGAGAGGTCACTCCTCTGTAAAGAGTTGGATACAAAGTCTCATTTGGTCTGAGCTACAACAGAGAAATAAATGGCATTTCATGGTGAGTCATCCGAGAGACACTGCCAGGGTTGAAATCCTGGATTCACTGCTATGCAACCTTGGTCAAGTTGCTTTATTTCTTTTTGTCTAAAAAAACTAAAATTATAATTATAAAATGGGAATAATCATACTTCTTTCCTCATGGGACCGCTGTGAGGACTGAAAGAGTTATGTCACACAAAATACTGAATCTGGTTCAGAGCAAATGCCCAATAAGTCAGTTGCTGTTGTGTTACTGCTGTTATTCAAATCTGAATTATATACATGGCCTTAAAGATGAAGATAAATACATTAAAATAATTAAAGAAGCCAAAGAAATGCAAACTTCACACAGGCAGTTTTGGAATTAGTTGCAATCCTTGGGGGGTGAGGGGACTGCAGGATCCCACCTACTCAAATCAAAAGGAAGAACTACATAATTTTCAGATCACAAAACTAGGGAACATTGAAATAAATCACAAGAGAAAATTTGGAAAGCCCTTATACACATGGAGGTTAAAGAACATCCTACTAAAGAATGATTGGGTTAACCGGGAAATTAAAAAAGAAATTTAAAAAAATACACGGAAGCAAGTGAAAGTGAAAACATGATAGTCCAACTCCTGTGGGATGCAGCAAAGGCAGTCCTAAGAGGAAAGTGCATTGCATAATTTCAACCAGAAGCAGCCAACTTCATCTACAGGCAATGGATTGGGAGTCCCCTGTTGTCATAAAAATAATACTATGTTATCACACCAGGCCCTTATGCATCCTGGTCAAAAATCTCTGGCCAATAAGCATGCTCAGCATCCAGTTCTCCCTACATGGTAACTCCAACTTGTTTGGAAAGGCAACCTTAATTTATTTTAGATACTTCAATCTAGTGGGTATAGGTCTTTTCCCTCCAGGAAGGTTTGCACTAAATGTCGAAATGATAAAATAAATCAAACCTGCAGAATTAATACTTTTGTGGGAAATGTAGGGACAGGTTTCTAATCATGGGACAATATTTATGTGTGTGGTATATAAAAAGGTTTAATATTTAAGAGAATGTGGCATATCGGTGAATATGACAGATTAGTCTTGGGATTTCCATTTAAAAGGTGTAATTGAGTAATGGATTTTAGACTTTTACCTTTAAGTGGGAAGATTCAGAAAATTTAATCAAGTTTAAAAGTACTGGAATGGTTAGGAGAACATATGATTAGTTATTTAAGGTTAACTTATTAGATTTATTGGAGTTGTTAAGGTTTGGCTAGTAGGTCAAGCATCTGAAAAGCTTAAAAAGAGAACTGAATGTATCAAATGTATAAATGGATTTTAATACTTAAGGGGATTTTATTAACTAAGTTGTAAAGGGACCTGCTTGGGAGTTGAATGTGTTCAACTTAAATTGATCAAACATTATTCAAAGGCTCCCTTGGAAGCAATTGTTAAAATTTACTAGATTCATAAATCAAATAATACAGTGTGTAAGGTGAACTTAAAGATTTGAGAGAAGCCAGATTTATAAAAAAGACTGTACCTTTAATAAAGTGAATATTAAATTAAAACCTTGAATAAAAACATAGCCTTTTTCTCTGCACAAAAGCAGTCTTCAGACATAAAAAAAAAAAAAATTCACAACTGACATGGAGATTCCATCTAAGAATTTATAAGTGTATCTGAAAAGGAAACCCATATAAATGAAACAGAAGCAACAATACATGACTAAAAATTACTTTCCAAAGGTAGAAAAAATGACTTGAGTATATAGGCATACCTCATTTTATTGCACTTCAATTTATTGTGCTTTGCAGATTTTGTGTTTTTTATAAACTAAAGCCTGCATCAAGCAAATCTATCAGTGCTGCTTTTCCAACAGCATTTGCTTACTTTGTGTCTATGTGTCACATTTAGGTAATTCTCAAAATATTTCAAACTTTTCATTATTACCATATTTGATATGGTGATCTATGATCATGTGATCTTTGATGTTACTATTGTAATTGTTTTGGGGTGCCACCAATCACACCCATATAAGACAGTAAATTTAATTGATAAATGTTATGTGTGTGTTCTGATTGTTCCACAAACTGGCTATTCCCCCATTCCCCTCCCTCTCCTAGGGTTTCCCTATTCCCTTAGACACAACAATACTGAAATTAGGCTAATTAATAACCCTTCAGAGTCTTCTAAGTGTCCAAGTGAAAGAAGAATCACACATTTCTGAGCTTAAAGCAACAGCTAGAAATGATTGAAGCTTAATCAGGAAGACAAGTCAAAAGCCAACATAGGCTGAAAGCTAGGCCTCTTGGTCCAGGTAGCCAAGTTGTGAATGCAAAGGAACAGCTCTTGAAGGACATTAAAAGAGCTACTCCAGTGATCACATAAATGATAAGAAAGTGAAACAGCCTTATTGCCAATACAGAGGAAGTTTTAGTTTTCTAAGTAGAAGATCAAATTAGCCACAATATTCCCTTAAGCCAAAGCCTAATCCAGAGCAAAGCCCTAACTCTCTTTAATTCTGTGAAGGCTGAGGAAGCTACAGAAGAAAAGTTTGGAGGGCACCTGGGTGGCTCAGTTGGTTAAGCTTCTGACTCTTGATTTCGGCTCAGGTCATGATCTTATGGTTCCCCACATTGGGCTCCGCACTAACAGCATGGAGCCTGCTTGGGATCCACTCTCTCTCTGCCCCTCTCTCTCTGCCCCCTTCCCTCTCACACTCTTTCTCACTCTCAAAATAAACAAATAAACTTAAAGAAGCAGCGGTGGCAGCAGCAAAGTCTGAAGCTAACAGAGATTGGTTCATGGAGTTTAAAAAAATAAGCTGTCTGCATAAAATAAAAGTACAAGATGAAGCAACAAGTGCTGATACAGAAGCTGCAGCTAGTTATCCAAAAGATGTAGCTAACATAATTAGTGAAGGTGGCTCCACTAACCAACAGATTTCAACACAGACAAAACAGCCTTCTGTCGGAAGAAGACGCCATCTAGGACCTTCATAGCTAGAGAGGAGAAGTCAATGCCTGGCTTCAAAGCTGCAAAGGATAGGCTGACTCTCTTGTTACAAGCCAATATAGCTGGTGACTTTAAGTTAAAGCCCGTGCTCTTTTACCATGCTGAAAATTCCAGGGTCCTTAAGAATTATGTTAAATCTATTCTGCTTGTGTTCTATCAATGCAACAACAAAGCCTGGACAACAGCACATCTGTTTACAACACGGCTTACCAAATATTTTAAACCCACTGTTGAGACCTACTGCTCAGAAAAGATTTCTTTCAAAATATTCCTGCTTACTGACAATGTACCTGATCACCCGAGAGTTCTGATGGAGATGGACAATAAGATGGATGTTTTCATGCTTGCTAACACAACATTCATTCTGCAGCCCATCAATCAAGGAGTAATTTCAACTTTCAAGTCTTACTCTTTAAGAGACACATTTTGTAAGGCAATAGCTGCTATCAATAGTGATTCCTCTGATGGATGTGGGCAAAATAAATTGAAAATCTGGAAAGGATTCACCATTGGAGATGCCATTAAAAACATCTGTGATTCTGGGAAGAGATCAAAATTATCAGCATTAACAGGAGTTTGGAAGAAGTTGGTTCTAACCCTCATGGATGACCTCGAGGGATTCAAGACTTCAGTGGAGAAAGTAACTGCAAAAATGTGGTGGAAACAGCAAGAGAACTACAATTATAAGTGGAGCATGAAGATGTGATTGAATTGCTAAAATCTCATGGTAAAACTTTAATGGATGAAGAGTTGCTTATTATGAATGAGCAAAGTGGTTTCTTGAGATAGTATCTACTGGTGGAGATGCTGTAAAGAGTATTGACAACTAAGGATTTAGAATATCATATAAACTTAGTTAAAGAAACAATGGCAGGGTTTGAGATGACTGACTCCAATTTTGAAATAAGTTCTACTGTGGGTAAAATGCTATCAAACAGCATCACATGCTACAGAGAAATAATTGATGAAAGGAGGAGTCAATCAATGCAACAAACTTAACTGTTGTCTAATTTTAAGAAATTGACACAGCCACCCCAACTTTCTACAACCACCACGCTGATCAGTTAGTAACTATCAACACTGAGGCAAGATCCTCTACCAGCAAAAATATTATGACTCACTGAAAGTTCAGATGATGCTTAGCATTTTTAGCAATAAAGTATTTACTAACTAAGGTATGTGCTTTTTTTTAGACATAATGATATTAAATACTTAATAGACTACAGTGTAGTATAAACATAACTTTTATATGCACTGGGAAACCAAAAAATTCATTTGACTCACTTCATTGGGATATTCATTTTACTGCGGAGGTTTGGAACTGAACCCACAATATCTCTGAAATATGCCTATACAGACCAAGTGGGCTTACTACATTCTAGAAAAAAATGAAGAACTGATATTACATTTTAAAGTCTTTTTTTAATGTTTACTTATTTATTTTTTGAGAGAGAAAAAGAAAGAGAGAGCAAGTGGGGGAGAGGCAGAAAGAGGAGAGAGAGAGAGAATCCCAAGCAGGCTCCATGCTTAGTGCAGAGCCTGACGCAGGGCTTGATCTCACGGCCGCAAGATCACTACCTGAGCTGATATCAAGAGTCAGATACTTAACTGACTGAGCCACCCAGGCTTCCTTGATATTATGTTTTAGAATAAAAAGTTTAATTACAATAATAAAGAAAAAAATCACATTAGCCACCAGATAGAAAAAAAAAAGAAAAAGGTGATCCACAAGGGAAAAATATTGGGCTGGCTTCAGACTTCTCTTTATGGCAAAGGTCAGATGACTACAGATGAATAGCTACAGACTTTGAACAGAAAAAGTTACTACCTTAAATATTTTCTATTCCACTGACTTGTTATCCATGTCTGAAGCAAAGTTAAAAACATTCTCAGAAATGGAAGAAATCTAAAGCTACACTGAAGATACATTCCTATGAAGAAAGATGAATTAAAAATAGGAACCTAGAAATCAGGTAATCATGTATAAGAAGACTTTGGTGAGCATTCCAGAGTTAAAAAGTAAAGCTTAAATAATTGCAATTTCTTTTCAGGTCAAATGGCCTTGAGCACAGTCATTTAATTTCTTCCTCCCTACTTCCCCAATGAAATCAGGGGACATCCTTTATCAGTAAGCCTGGAAGAGAAGAACAGCATTCATAAGGCAAAACCTTAAAAACATTCTCATCTAATAAAGATAAAGATATTGAGAGAAGGTCCAGAATGTGTTCCATTCACACAGCCCCTACCTAAGAAAGAGCAGCAAAACCAGGATGTCAGTGAAGGAAGCCCCAGCTGAAGCTTATTGACATTCCTAAGCTGGAGGCCTGGGCTGGATTTAGGACAACCTTGAGCCAAATGCACTCCATTTCATCCCTCATGAGCATTAACACTGGAAAGAATGTGGCCCCAGGATCCATTTAACAACAAAAGCAGAAAGTTGACACAGTGTCAGAGATCTGGTGGGCTGGATACTGGTTGTAAGTATCAAGTCATAGCTTGATCCAGACATGGTGCATGTAGAAAACTGGTCTCTGTTTCTAGGTTTCACCAAACCTAGAGAACAAAGATCCTCTACTGGTATCTATCTATCTATCTATCTATCTATCCAACAAATATTTATTACCAACCAACTAGGAAATTAAATAGCCTGATCCTTGTGCTCCAAAGCTTAGTCTATAGGGAACATGAGACAAATAAATAGGTGATGGCAATGATAGATAAATAGGTGAAAAACATGGAGCCAGCAGATAATCCACATAGGCATCCAGATCAGATTTCCACAATTGAGAAAGACTTATTAAAGGAAATTGTTTGCATGTGAAAAATTAGTTGCAATACATGAAAGATCTGGAGTCAGGGCAAGGGGGGAAGTATGTAAGAGAGCACTTCAAGCAGAGAAAGCAGCAAGGTTAAGCCAAGAACCAAGAGAACATGATGCAGTTAGGACTTGAAAAACAGGCTAGCAGGGGCCCAAGTCATAGAGAACCTTATGACTCATGCTTAAAACTCTTAACTTCAACCCAAGAACAATCAAAGAGTACTGAAGGATTTTTAAGCAGTGGAATATGATCCAATTTCCATTGTGAAAGATGATTTTGAAAAGAAAAAATGAAGAGGGAAAAAAGAAAGAATGGAGGCCACAAGATTAATAACAGGGTAAGAAGGTAGTATAACAATTCAGGGGATTCAAGATCATGACTGACCTAGACAGCTGGCTGTAGACTTGAAAAGTACATCATATTTGAGAGATACCAAGGAAACTGAAACAACAGGACATGGGGATTAATTGTATATTAGTTATCTATTGCTGTATAACAAATTACCACCAATCTAGTACAAACATATTTTTTATCTCAGTTTCAATGGTTCAGGAATCCAGGCATGTCTTCTGCTTCACAGTCTCACACAAGGCTACAGTCAAAGTGTTGGCCAGGGCAAGAGTCTCATCTGAAGGTTCCAAATGGACAAGAATCTGCTTTCAAGCTCATGCAGTTTTGACAGGATTTAGTTCCTAGCAGCAGTTGGACTGAGGGTCTTTGTTCCTTGCAATACAGAACATTCCTCTGCAACATAGCAGCTTGCTTCAGTAAAGCTGGCAAGGATAGACTGTGCTGGCATGAAAGAAGCCACAATATATTTGTATAGCCTAATCATGGAAATGACATGCTATCTATTGGGTACAAGCAAGTTGCTAGGCAAGCTCATACTCAAGGGGAGGGAATTCTACAAGGACATGGATTACACAAGGACAGAATTCAAGGATAATTGGAACTATCTTTGAGTCTGGCTGTGTGGATTGAGATGAATTAGAGGGTAGACAGTTGAATTACCAGGACTACTGAAGTAATGACCAGTTTTTGCTATTAAGTAATGAGATGAGTTTTGGATATTTTGAGTTTGGGGGACCTGTAGCACACCATGTTGAGTTGGGGAATACTTGCTGGGATATAGGGTTCTCATACTTGGTAGACCCATCTGGAGTAAGGGTAGGAACTGTTACTTCTCAACAGATTATCAAAAAATTGACAGTTGACGACATGACCCAGAGAAGGTAGGTAAATAAAACCCTAAGGCATGGTGAGTGCAATACCATTAAACACAGTGGTAGAAAGTGTTTTAAGAAAGTACCTACTGAATGTGAATCTCCACACATGAGGTCTGGTCATCTGTATTTTTTTTAAAGCAACACAGGTGATTATGATGTGAAACC
Source organism: Panthera uncia (assembly GCF_023721935.1). Lineage (NCBI taxonomy): Eukaryota > Metazoa > Chordata > Mammalia > Carnivora > Felidae > Panthera > Panthera uncia. The sequence goes on along the minus strand of NC_064809.1, from coordinate 115,272,943 downwards.
AGGCTTGAAAACCATTGAGATGTATTCATTAAAAAACAGACTAAACATATACAGTTGACCTTTGAACAAAACAGGTTTGGATTTCACTGGTCCACTTACATACAGATTTTTTTTTCATTAAATACAATACAGCACTATAAATGTATTTTATTTTCCCCATGATTTTCTTAATAACATTTCCTTTTCTCTAGCTTACTATTGTAAGAATACAGGATATAATACATATGTACAAAATATGTGTCAAATGTTTATGTTATCAGTAAGGCTTCCAGTCAACAGTAAGGTATTAGTAGTTAAGTTTCTGAAGATTCAAAAGTTATATGTGGATTTTCAACTGTGTAGGGGGTCAGCAGCCCTAAGCCCTTCATTGTTCAAGAATCAACTGTACATACCTAAACTTTAATAGTGGTTATCTCCAGGAGGTAGGATTATAGGTAATCTTTATTTTCTCCTTTCTGCTTGCCTGTATTTTCTATCCTCAACATACTTCTTTTATAAAAAGGAAATCAAGTTTCTCTTTTTTAAAAACAATTCTACCACAAACAAATACAGTTTATCTAAGAAGTACAGTAAAGGAAATTTTATTAATATAATACATCATACTGAAGGGGTTCAGAACAAGCTTTCCCAAAATGTGTTACTTTGGCATGTAGATTACTTTGAGCTGAAGTCAATCAAGGCTCAAAGACTCAGAAAGAGATTTTACCTCCCTTCAACTTCTTAGAAGAATTTAGATATAGGGCCTGGTCCAGAAAGAAAACCATTACCACAGATAACTACAAAGAATATATGCTAGATGTGGTCAACTGTAGGGAGTTTGGCAGGGCTCGGAGATCAAATTCCTCTCTGTGTCCCACTGTGTCTGTATTGTGTGGCAAACATTTGCTACCAAACATTTTCTCTTCTCATCTTTCTGTAAATTGCCTTCCTCCCCTTTGAAGCCTCAGATCCCTACCTGCTTCTCCAGCACATGATGGCATACAAGCCTCAACTGCTTGACCATACGTGGGTCTCATATTCTTAGGTGGCTCCCATACATACATAACTAAATTTGTTTTTCTCTTCTTAATCTATGTCAATTTAATTAATAGGCTAGCCAAAAGAACCTAGAATGGTGGAGGAAATATTTTTCCTTCCCAAAAATATTAATAGAGCAAAAAGCATACAGGAAATTCATAACATACGCATTTTTCACCTGTGCAAAGATTTGTATTTTCATGATAACCCTTGAGGGTCATAATGCTATCATTGAAATAGGAACTGTTATATACTTTGGGTTGATATATAAATTAGTACACCCTTCCTAAAGAGTAACTTGGTGGTGAGTATCAAGACCCACAAAATTATTTATACTGTTAGATTTAACTTTACTTCCAGGAACTTATCCTAAGTAAATAATCAGATAAGGACAGAGATTTACATATACAATGAATTCATAGCCATATTATTGATGACAGTGAAAAATTACAAACTGTTAGATAACTGGAAATAGTTAATGGTTCATATACATGCCACTCTAATGTCCTTTAACTTCATCCAGGTGAATACAAACATGTTTACTGTATTTATTATAATATGATAACACTATATACTATAATACTATATGCTACAATATTATATACTGTAATACTATATAAGTGGTATTTACTATCTCATGTTTACCATAAACTAGCCTATAAAGCCCCGCTGGCTTCATTATTACTAAGTCTAGACTTTTCCAGGAATCACTCTCCCAATTGTCCTCTCTTTGATTCTAGGATGGATGGAAGAGGAGAACTGGAAGGAAGATGGCCATGGAAATGAGCCCCACAGCCCCTCTCCTCCTCACCTCACTCTCCTTATCTCCATCCAGAGCTTTCCTACAGCTATCCTCACCTCTGCCGGCCTCTTGAGAAAGGCCAACTTCTAGCATTCATCTCTGGCCAAGAAAACAGTTCCTTCTACTTCCCATAAAAAGCTATTTAAGGGTTTTCCCACAGAATAGTTCACAGGCCCCAGAGACACAATTCTTCCCTATACACCACAATATGCCAACATGAGTGGCTTGGGTTAGGGACCATCAAGGTATTATACCTGGAGCCATGCTCTCTCTGACATTCCAGCCACTGTATTCTAGATAATCTCCAGATGTCTTCCCTCTGGGTGATTTCACTTAAGTCCCTCCTGTGCCTCCCTCCAGTATGGCTTCCTTTAGGAATCCAATCCATTCCACAGCCCAACTTCATTGATGAGCCTCATTCTGCTTTCCTCCCAGAAACAACTCAAGGATGTGGCTGGGAATCTTTTTCACTGTCTCTAATGGCCCATGACAATTAAGTTCCCTCTGCCCCTCTGTGTCTTCTGTCACTGATGGAGGTTGGCCTTCTCAGAGCATACAGAGAACGTAGATGAGCAATACTCCTTTTCTCCACAAGCCAGACATATCTTTCTACTGCCTTTTGAATCAGATTTTTAAAAATGAGTTTTTCTATTTTGTATTAAATACACCATTCACAGGGGCGCCTGGGTGGCTCAGTCGGTTAAGCGTCCGACTTCAGCTCAGGTCACGATCTCACGGTCTGTGAGTTCAAGCCCCGCGTCGGGCTCTGGGCTGACGGCTCAGAGCCTGGAGCCTGTTTCCGATTTTGTGTCTCCCTCTCTCTGCCCCTCCCCCATTCATGCTTTGTCTCTCTCTGTCTCAAAAACAAATAAACGTTAAAAAAAAATTAAAAAAAATAAATACACCATTCACATGCATATGTGTACATCTCTAAGTAACAAAAAAAAAATTTTATCGTAAGTAGCTTTTCTGGGATATAGAACAACCCAAACCTCTATTACATTCCCTTAAGAACAAATAACCAACAGAATATTTATTCATCCATTTAACAAATGGATGAATAATTTTTTGACTTACAATGTAGATATTGCAAGCACTACTAAAATGAATAAAAGATTGGTCCCTACTCACAAGTACAAAAGAAAAAGGTGAACAAAAATAACTGTGATATAATACAATATGAATTAAGTGTGATGAGACTAGTACAAATAGTGAAATCTGATAGTTTACTGAAAGAAAAAGAACTCCAAAAGAATGATCAAAAAAAATTCCTGGGGGTGGGCCAGCATTAAAATAAATGTAAACAGAATGTTTTCAAGAGTAGACTGAGGGGAGGCTGGGCTTTAATTCTTTTTGTTTTTGTTTATTTTATTTTTTTTAAAGCAACCAAAAGGCTTATACACTGTATTTTGTAAAAATTTAGTTCTGGGTTTTATTAGTTGGGACTCCTTTGGTTGCAAATTTTACCAATCCAACTTGAATATTTTGGTTTAGAGTAAAACAGAAATTTATTGGTTTTTTTTTTTTTTTTTTGGAAGAATACTGGAGACACCTCAGGTGATCACAGAAAGGGTTAAGGACAGAGGTCTATTATGACTGGTCCAGTTTTTAATCAAGTAACATCCCTGGACCAATCAATAGAAGCTGAACCTGCAGACATGTTTTACAAAAATGGCAGCTTATAGACAGAAGGTTGAAATAAAGGAAACACCATTTACAAAAAGACAGATAAAACCATTAAGTCCTGCATGCTCAACTGTGTAAACTTTTAGTTCTCCTTTTTTTAATGTGTATTTATTTTTGAGAGAGAGAGAGACAGAGTGCGAGTTGGGGAAGGGCACAGAGAGGGGAGAGACAGAATCTGAAGCAGCCTCTGAGCTGTCAGCACAGACCCCTATGAGAGGTTCGAACTTACAAATTGCAAAATCATGACCTGAGCTGAAGTCGGACACTTAATCAACTGAGCCACCCTGGCGCCCCAAGTTCTTTATCTTACAAGTAAGGCTCCTCTTTGAGAATTATTCCACATCACATACAGATAATGGCTGGTCTCCCTGTTTCTATTTCAGATTTACATATACTACAAAAATCAACATGTGCTGTAAGGAAGGAAAAGGAACACCTCTAGACATTGCTGAAAGTACAGAGAAATCCTAGGTATAAATTTCTCAAGATCACCAAAAATATAGGCTTTGATGTGGTCTATTTACTGCAACAATATTTAAAACAAATAGATACTCCCACCTCCTTTAATTTCTCTAGTTCTGTAATCAGGTCATGAAAAATGCAAGTCAAGTTTCACACTGGCCTCTTCACTGGATGTCTGAACAAGTTAAACAAAATTTTATTTAACATCCATTACACCCAGTTAAAGCTCAAGACAACTGCCCTGGCTCCTAGTGTTTTGCTGTTCCCAGATTAGGATCTCCTATAACTAAGATGCTCAGTGAGAAAGACTGATTAGCCTGGGGTCTTCTAACCCTCAGAAAATGTTATGCCTATTGATATTCACTTTTCTAAAGTAAGGGGGACATTAAAAAGTATGCCTATTAGGGAACAGCAGGCTTTGCTCTGATGAATATCAGCAGCACATGGTATAGGAATATTCATGGTCATTACCAGCACTCCCTTGAGTTTTCCTGAGATAATTAAAGGGCTGGAGGCTCAGCACACAGCACCACAAACAACTCTCAGATTGTTCCCTCTGCCCTCCAAGTAGAGTTATCAGATTTAGCCAATGAAAATACAGGACATCCAGTTAAAGCTGAATTTTAGATAAATGAGTAATTTTTTTTTCAGTAGAATTATATCCCATGCAATATTTGAGATATACTTCTACTAAAAATGTAATCGTTCTCTGAATTTCAAATTTAGGCTGGGAATTCTGTATTTCACCCCACAAGCCTATCCTCCAAGGTCTCTTTGGTATTGCCTTTAGTCCTGTTCCCCAAAAGGTTTTAACACAAACAGCTTCTAAAAGTTAAATTTCATGAAGCTTTTTATTCAAATCCCAGAAGCTTTTTACTCCTACTATTCTGTGGTCACCAAACTGAATTCAGAAGCCCAAGGGATGAGGAAAAAAGAGGGAAAGCAAAAAACAAATAAATACATTTATTTTCTCTTTTAAATAATTCTTTTTCCCCCTGGGCCACTCAATCCCCAAAATAAAGTACTAACCAATGTTGTTAGTACATTGCCCCGTGTTAGTATTGCCAATGATTCCTTGGGTTAGACCTATTTAACAGTACAGTTTACAGTATGATGGAAGCCTTCCATAGAAGCATGCTATTGTTACTTCCTAAAATACCTGATGAAGCATGCTGGCAACACCAAGTACATCCTTACCAGGATGCATGAGGCCCAATGCAGAGAGATGCTCCTGCTGTAGCAGCTCCCTGTCCATATATCACAGGCATGTGCACATCCTTACAATAGGCCTGCCACAGGGAAAGAAGGAGACCATCCATCACCTCTCAACATCAAGAATTTATATTTAAACCTACCCTTGCAATGTCAGGTCTGGGAGGTCCTTCTATTAAACCCAAATCATAAAATACTTGAAGAAAGAACATGAAAACCATAACTCTTCCTTCAACTCAACATCTCTACTGTCACTTCTGTTTGAGAATTTTAACTAGTTTTTGTTGAAGGAAGGGTATGTGTGGGAAGTAAGAGGGTTACAGTTAACCAAGAAAAATAATATAATTCTAGAATGGGCGGTAGGGACAAAAGCATCTCATCAGTGACCTTAGCAAACAGAGTTTAAAAATAAATCCCCAGGACCCATTTGTTAGGTGGCCACAAATCTAATTATTGGGACCCCAAAAAAAATGATTCTGAAGGCTTATAAATAAAAGGAATGAATGAGATATTTATTCTGCCCTTTCTGTACTTTATCGTGTATTGTATGTGTTTCAGGGTAATCAAATGGTCAATGAAGGAATTTCTTCTTTTGGAAAATTTCTTCTAATAAATGCAGAAGGAATGAGAGAACTAGAAAGTCACCTTTTCCAAGCACTTAAGTGAAATAACAGATCTAGACAACAATCATCAAGGGACAGAAACTTCATAATGGAGGAATGAGACTGATACACCTGTCCCCACTCACAGATCTTAGCATCACCTCAAGTGGGACAACCAGACCTTATGGCTTCATGATATGAAGCAACAGGAAGCAAGAGCACTACCCAGGAAAAAGTCTTGCCTAAAAACTGGACTTGAATCTAACTGAACCTCAGGATCATTATATCATACTTTCTACATTTATGTGTATGTTCAATTTTATATTAATAAAAAGTGTTCAAAATGTTCTTGGAACCTTTGCTTTTGACCTCTGTTTTAAACCCTTCTAAGATGCATTATTAGCTCCCTTCACCACCCTGAACACAGCTGAATCTTCCTTTGATGACAGAGGTTAGCATTTCATGCTTATTACAATAAACTTCAAGTAGGAGTTTCCATAGCTACTGATTTAAATCATGTAAAGGAGACTGAACCAAATCTATACTGATCCCAGAATACTTTTTCAATTGTAAATGGCTTTCAAGATGTTTAATGTACTACATATTGCCACCATATATTTTCTTGATGTTGACCTTTTTCTAATAAAAAGTATAAAAATATTCAAAACCATAGTAAGTATGGGTGGGAATTGGGACTATTAAACATTCTGGTTAACTGGATCGTGGTTATAGGAAGTTTACCTTCTACAAAAGAACTTATGGCAGAGATTTGGGAAGCTTGGTCATGACAAGGTTCCATAAGATTGCTGCTTACCTACTCTTCCCATTAGGCATGCCTGACTTGTGGCTGAAATAGGATCAGCTGTCCTTACATAATAAAAGCAGGTGGGGTTACCTTCAGATTTCAAGAAGATAACAAGCACTTGAAAATGCCTGAGCTTCATTCACACACATGTAGAAGAAAAAGAGGGTTGGGTTCCAAAAGAAACACCTTGCTATTTCTTATGGAAAAAACTGTTTAAAACCTTTAGCCACTGATGGTAGGGGATTGTGCTTCTGATATAATCTGAATTGCGCTTTCTCCTCCATCTTCACCAACCTATTCTTATTCCACCCTGGTCCACAGTGTAGTAGCTGCAATTCTCATCAGTGTCCTTTTGTTAAATCTCTCAATGCACTTCAGAGTTCGCTTTATGCTTCTCATGATCAATCATTTTGCTGAGGATACTTTGCTTCCTGCCAATACCCTCTGTAACATGCTGGCTGCCTACATTCTGTGTAAACCCCTGGAATACATTGTTTGTCTCCCAGTTTATGAACGTGTTATGACTTATTTCCTGTCTAATCTCTGAGCTGACGGTGGGCTGTTCTGTATTTTTTTTGTGTGTCTGCCTGTGGCAAACGAAAGAGAAGGGTTTGCTTGTTGTTTGTTTCTATTTTTGTTTTTATTTTATATTTGTGGAAAGGACAACTTCCTGATTGGAGTTCCTGCTGAAAACTGACTTTTCTCTTCCTTAGTTTGTTTCTGATCCAATGCCATTAGTTTTGAACACACCTACCTCCCCTCTGGCTGCCACTGTGGGCAGGTGTACGTTTTGTAGCTTGTCATGCCCAATACTGAATAGACTCCAAGAGTTACCTTCCTGGGGTTGGGTTTGCTTTTTCAAATTCCACAAATTACTGAAACTTTGCTTATGGGTAGAAGTAGAGATCAAGGCTTCAAGAAAGAAAAGGAAATTCTACAAAACCCAGACCTGAGTTTAATAGAAAAGAATCCCTGTCTCTGTGATCCTTGCCCTTTTCTGATAAGACTGAAATGAAGATCTCTTGCCTCTTTCTTCCTTAAATGCTCCCTTTCTCTCCCCCACCCATCTGACCCCATTTCCCAGACACAATAAAATCCAAAGATTAAGACCACCAAGCATCTGCTACTCAAGAGGTACAATAAGTAGAAGACTCAAGCTAAAGTACTATGAAAAAAAAATGTCATCACCTAGAAAGGATATGGTAAATTCAGAGGGAAGATATCTAAAGTGCTAATGCGTACCTACAGAGACATGAGGGCAAAGAACAAGAGTTCAGGAGAATAACTGAAGACTTCACAAGAAAGAAAATAATTATGTTGCAGATAGAAGAGGACTAGAATCTACAATAAAAATGAAAAAGCCCGGGAACATGAAAATGGGTCCAAAACTAGGAACCATCAACAGCCGACTGAGTATATTGAGAGAGAAAGGTGGGAACAGGGAAGCTGCACAAGTGAATGGAAAATCACCTGAATACAGACCTTCAACAAGTTACTTCTCCCTAATGAACCATGTCTCTGGCCAGGGAAAGAATGGACATTCAGAAGAAACTGGATAGACCTTTCTCTTCCAGATGACAAAGGAAAGCTAAAGATAGAAAAAGCTCAAGTTGATATACTCTTAGAGCTCAAGCTCTAAGAGTAGAAGCAGGATGAACTAACCAGCATTTGTAATTGAAGGGGACAGAACCTACAGAAGAGTCTGTGGTCCAAAGAGGAGATAAATCTCTGCCATTACCAGCGTAGCAGGGATGGGATTTAATGTTCCGAACTTGAGTCAGGTGAACCAAATTAAGGCAGCTGTATCTGTGGGAAGACCCCAAGCCTTCTCACTCCAGGGATCTTCAATTTTTCACCCAAGTTTTCAGGGTGTGCTGAGCTACAGTGGGTGGTGCAGTAGAGGGAGGGAGGTACCAATGAGATAGAGAAAAACAGAGTAAGAACAAGGTGACCCAGATCAATTTTGAAGGGAAAAAAATCTCTCCCTGCCTTGCTAAAGAGAAAGAATCTAAAGTTATCCAGAAAGAATCTAAAGTTCTGTTTAAACCCAGACCTATAGCCAATATTTGTTTAGTAAATGGTCACTGATCACTTACTATATTCAAGGCACCAGAAGTCAAGTTAGGAAATCAAAAGAAAATAACCAAGAAGGTGACATTGAAAAAAAATGGACTAAAAGAATAATTTCCAAGCTGGAACACATGAACAATATTGGTCTCTGACTACCATATGATCTAAACACAGATTCTATTCATCCATGCATCCCACCAAGTATCCAACAAACAAGCATGCTTAACATCTACTACATGCCAATATTTGTACCAGATGGGGCAAAAAGAAAGATGTCAGACATGATGCCTGACATGAATAGCTCTTCCCAGGAGGGACCGACCAAGGGAAAAAAATTTAAAAACCAACGTTACAGTGCCACATAAGCTCAAATTACACAGATGCCCAAGGGATGATATGAGAGGCCAGGATGATAACACTTTACCTCCAGATGGTAAAAGGGGAGGGAGGCATTCCAGTCAGGGGGAACAGCATGTGCAAAGAGCAAGACAAGAGAAACAGCAAGACATAGTCATAAGGGAGTAAGTAGTTCCCTATGACTGGAGCCCTGGGAGCAGAGAAGAAATGAGCATATGAGATAAGAGGAGGGTTACTCAACCTCAGGACTGTGGACATTTTAGACTCTATGCTTCTTTGTTGTAGAGGCTGTCCTGTGCATTATAGTATATTTAGCAGCATCCCTGCTTTCTATCCACTAGATACCAGTCACACACACACACACACACACACACACACAGTGACAATCAAAAATGTACACAGACACTGTCAAATGTTCCCTGAGAGGCAAAATTGAGCCTGGTTAAGAATTACTAGATTACAGAGGTAGAAATGGGTCAATTTATGAATGGCTTTGCACAGGGTTTGGTTATCCCCTCTAAACACTAAAAATCATGGAAGGAATTGACCTGATCATATAGGTCCTTGAGACCGATCACTTTCATATGGAGGATATGCCGAGAGACAAAGCTGGAGAAAGGAGCCCAGTTAGGAAGAGGCTACTGCAATAGTCCAGGCAAGGGAGGATACAAGCCTGAACTGAGGCAATGACATGGAGAACAGAGAAAGGAAGGCAGATGGTAAGAGAGAGAAGATAAAATGATGTCATGTTTCCCTGACTTCTTGGTCAAAATAATCACCAAAGAGCATACAAACTAAATCTTAAAATAATTATGACTGGTAAACAGATTTACAACGTAGTGATAGAAAAATGAATACTTCATGAGCTTTCCCAAGAAAACATTACTGCTTTTTCAAAAATCATTTCACATTAAAATTAATACATTCATTTACATTAGCAACAACACTATTAACTTCTGGGCTAGCAGAAAATAAGAGAAACTATGTGTAAACATATGTAGAGTTCGCGTATGAAACAAAATCATGAAACCTGCTGGGTTGGTAGGCTGTGAAATCAAAAGAGACCTCAATCTTCTCTCTCTCATGGCTGTTTCATAATCTTAGCCACCCCAAGGACAAGGAAAAAACCTTCAAGCAAATAACGCTGCCTTTTTCAAGGAGATGCTCTTTCTAGTATATAACCAAGCACATTCTGTTTGTGAACTTACACAGCATCATTTGTCCAATGATCTCAAAGTGTCAAGGCATTTCAGAAGCCAATTAATTGTGTTTCCTCTGAGAGTAACTTTACATGAGAAAATTAAAATGCTTTTGTAGGGACGACTGTCAGATTGTAACATACAGATATACCACTTACCATTGCCTCGATTCCTACTGAGATCTGCAAAAGCAACAGCAGAGAAAGGGTAGCTCGTGGCAACAGCACCATATTCCACATGCTGGGCTGTCCAATCAGACAGCACACCTGGTGGTTTTCCTAATGCCATTTCCAGCCTTCTCCCAGCACCAAACCTAAATCACACATCCACTGTCTTCTCCATATCAGCTCTGCATGACCAAAACAAAAAAACCTGCTTTCGTGGAGGCTGTCATACAAATTGAAATTAGAGCGAAATCAGAGAGAGTAGGTTAGCTAGTCTTGAATATCACTCTAGTAGAAGCACTGAATTGGCTAAATTAACATTTTTCTCCTTCAAAGTCTTTTTTATTCCACTACCTTTTCTATTTCATTTTCAACACCCAGGTAACTGACTTATTAACCAATCTCTCTGGAGACTGCTGGTCCTTCCAACGAGACTGTTACAGAAAAAGCTTATTCTGCCCAAACTTACTATTACTGGAACACCTCAGGAGACATAACATTTATAAACTTCCTGTCACCCAATGTGCTGTTCAGAAGCCATTCATTTCAACTTAATTTGCAGGACTGAAAGTCTCAAGCTCACTTGCTGTATAAAAAGTGACTTTTTTTTTAGCTATTACCCATTATCATTTTGCCTCCCGCCAATGGTACAAAGTTAAAGAGCACCACAGAGCTAAAAACCCTTCGCTTGTGGTTAAACAATGAGCTCCAAGACAGTTCTTACCTGGAAGGCAGCCTGTTCCCCCTTTCAAAATCTAATAATAATATCAATATAGCAAGCTATTACTTTCTTAGGATGCTGATACTGCTGCAGTACTACCTAAGGTCAATGAATACTTCATGGAAATCCTTGAAAAACGTAGTTTAAGGATTATTTTTCCGGCCACCTAATCTCCATCTATTTCTTCTAATATTTGTCTGGGTTTTTTTTTTTTATTTATATGCAGAAAACCACAATGCTTACTGCCAGAAAAGTCTCTAACTTCTTAAATAAGAAGTTATGCACCACTTTATGATATGGTAATGGATACTAATCACATGACTCACATGTCCTTCTCCCAGTAGAGACAGCCAATTTGCAACTAAATACTATCAATATCATTAAGATTCTTAATGGTATGTAACCTAGATTCTGAAAAATAAATTAATACTCGAGATAAACTTGGCCCTGCTCATTTCTGCCTGAGGTCACTGCCACCCATCTGGAACCAAAAGTGACAAATAATCCAGTAGATACTTTTGGGGTAAGAACTCAAGACCATGAAGTCACCATCCACTGAACTATACAGATGAGTTAGGATCATATATTTGGGATGAGATACAGGATCCTTTTTGACTGAGTTTGTACCACCGTACCAATCTTCTCAAGCTAAACAGAATCACATCATTTGAACACTGATGTTGTATTCACTCTATTGCTCCCCTGAAATTATTTTTGGCAAGATCACCAATAGCCACCTTTTTGCTAAATCCATCCCCTTGACATTTATACGTCTTCACCTTAATTAACCTCCATCTTTTCTCTCCTAGCCTTTCTTGTTGCACTACTTTTTGGAAGATTTCCCCAACTTTTTCTCCCAATTATTCTGTTGAATGTTTTATTTGAGCAATCATCTCTAATTTCTAAGTATTCTTCTTTGTTCTTTGTATTTTTCATTTTCATGGCCTCTTGCTCTCCTTTTATGAAGGCAATAGCTTCTTATACCTCACTGAGGACAGCAGAGTTGTCACAGTTGTTTTTAAATTCTTTTCAGTTCCCTGAATTCTCTCTTTCTTCAGGGGTCAGCTTTTTATGATTATCTTTCACTGTTTTCTTTTCCATGTTGTGAACTTCCTCAGATATAAAGCTGAACAGGAGCAGGATTTGCCAACTCACAGGCTTCCCCTTAGGGCAACAGGGTGAAGCGGTGAGAACCAGCTTTATTAATGGGCCATCAAAATGACAGAATGTGAAGGGCTTTCCTTCAGGGTGATAACACCCACACTAACTGCTCAAGTTCTCCCAAAATATTTGTTCAATTTCTTTAGAAGAGAATATTCTGGGTTTTTAGTGTGTTGCTGTTATTGTTTTTGCCTAGAGGAAAATGTTTGGTTGCTAGACTTTCTGAAGGAAAAAGGAGACTATGTGTTCTTATTTAAAAAGGCCTTTAAATATAAGCCTTCAATTCTCTGCTTTCTGCAAACTCTCATTCCCATTCTCTCAGTTATCTGCTATCTCTGAATTTGAAGTCTAGAGCCTTTCTGGAATATTCTAGGCAGGCTAGCTCCTTTCTGGGCTGCATCCTCCTCTGCAGATATTATGGCTGAAGTTTTATCCACTCTGCTGCACCAACCTTTCATTTGCTTTGGAGCAGCGGAAGCAGTATTGTTGTCATCTCTCCCTTGGTAAGGTGAGAACATCAGCATTGTCTCTCTCCTGACTACTTGTCAGTCTTTTTTAATCCAAGATGAAATGTGAAATTTGAAATCCACATAATTATTAAGTGTCTTGCATGTGTATTTTCTCAGTCCAGCCATCCCCAGACATATCTTTAATATTTTTTCATAAATCATACAGGTGTTATATGTTTCTGAATCTTTGTACATTTGATAATGCTTTTGTTGCTTTCACACATTAATAAAAACTTGGATGAGTGAACGCTTCAGTCAAACTTTTTCTTCCTCATAATTCTATTATTACCTAATGCTTCATGTTATAGAGGTTACTCTATCATCTTATGTTTAATATCGTAGAATTGAAATCTGATTTTTGTTTCTGTTAGAAAACTTTGGGGAATTCAGGGTTTTGAATCAAAGTTTTTGTCTATAAGTTCAAACATTTTTGTGAGGGCATGTCAGATGGCAAGTCTTACTCTGCTTCTTTTCTCTGGGAATTACTGAGTGCTGTCAAATGCTGACTCAATCTTTATTTGAGAAAGTTTTCTTCTTTATACCTTTTATTATTACTTTGATACATTGATACTCTTGATACTCATGGTTTCATTATCTATTCTCTGCTTTCCATATTGATCAATTTTGCTATTATGTTCATCTCTTTGATGATTTCCTCTGTGTTCTAAAGGAGACTCTCAACTCTCTCTTCAGGGTAACTGATGCAATTTTTTGCAGTCTCAGTTATGTTCCTTCTTCCTTCCAAAAAAGATTTCAAAAATGTTCTTTTGTTTCCTTTAACAGGTCATTTTTCAAAGTATACTTTCCATTTGTATCTTCAAGGCAATGGTCCTTTTTTCTCAAGTTGCAGAAACTTTCCAAAGGACCCATGTTGGCTTTACTTGTTTGTTTGCTCATCCTTTATTGAAGAAAGTCTTATCCAGTTTCTTTCTTCTTATGGGCAAGTTACAAATATTACTCTTAATACTCTCATCTCTTCTCACCCCAATAAACACATCCTGCATTCCCCATCACCTGGATGCCAAGAGAATTTCCCTCTCAGATCTTAATATGGGGCAGAGGGGAAGGTTATCATTTACACACACACACACACACACATCCTTGTGGTATATTGTACTTCATTTTTCAAGATTACCATGAAAATATCTACCCTCCAACATGCTCTTCTGAAATGTAACTTTACCACCACCCTCATTAAGAGGAGGAGTCTAATACCCCTCTGTTGAATAAGACTGGCCTCAGTGATTTATTTATGCCAACAAAAACAACAAAGTGACCACTTCATGATTTCTGAAACTAAACTGTCACAAGAGCCCATGGAGCTTCCATCTGCTTAATCTTCAGACTCTCCCACTTGGAAACCAGCTGCTGTGCTGTGAGAAGTCTAAGAAACATGGAGAGGCCATATACAGGTGCCCCGGTTGACATTTTCAGTTGAGCCCAACCTTTAAGTCATTCCAGACCAGGTGTCAGACATGTGAGTGAAGAAGCCATGAGATGATTCAGCTCCCAGCCATTTGGAGGCCTCATTCATTGTGGAGAAGAGATTAACCATCCAAATTACTAATTCACAGAATCCATGAGCATAATCCGATGGTTGTTGCTTTAAGCCATGAAGTGTCGGGGCAGTTTGTTCCACGGCTATTTCCTTACATGACTCAGCTATTTATACAGTATAATTTTGATAGGGTGAGAAAGAATCAACTCTCAGTCCTGCTGTTTGGTGTACTCTTACTAGAATAATTTATTTATGGATATATTTTACTAGAGTCTGAGAAAGAGTTTAAGGAAGGCTAAAACTCCTCCCTCTTATTTCCACCTTTTCTATGGCTGACTTCACATCCTAGGATATAATGTTTCCCTGTCTGTCAGCTTCAACACTCAGCCTTTTGCATGATTGAAAAGGCAGAAAGGTCATTCTGCCTCAGAAAGGAATTCCCACATGTGGCACTGAGGAGTATTCACATGGCTTTATCACTGGTATGGGCCTCATGGGGTATCAGCGGCATCAGTGGAGGACTCTCCCTTTTTCCTCTCTGGACTCACTAAACTGTTTAGAGGTTAAACACACAAAATGAAAAAAAAATCCAGAATGCATGCACCATAATAGTTGTTTCATTCCCATCCCAGCTTCACTGTTATTGAAAACATCAACTGACAAGCCATGAGGATTCAAGATGGGTGAAAAGTTTTAAGGCAAGACATCCCTAGTTAGTAAGGAAATCATTTCCATTGTCCAAAATTTTTAAGGCACCTGACTGAATAAAGTGTTTCCCCCCTTAAGAACATAAATTTTGTCATATGAGATCACATGCATAGTAAACATAGCTTAGCACTCTATCTCAAACATAAATATAAATGTAAAATATAAAATGCCAAAGAGGTACCACAGGACAGTATAATTCACTCTTGAAAAACCACTGTGCCTCTATGACTCATAAGTACATTATACCTTCTGTGAACCTTTATTATTTTTAACCCAGACCGTATCTTAGGAGTGACTTGTTTCAATAGTTTATGACACACTGTGTAAAGTAATGTTTTTTTCTATTTGTCCTAAATTCCTCCTCTTTCAGGCTTCAAAGAGTCTTCCTGGCCATCCTTGTACTTTGGAATTTGATGAACACAACATATTGATGCCCTTCGTGGCTTTGTCCACTTTGATCATCTCCCCATGCAGCCTTCATCTCTGTGGGCTGAAAAGTCTTAATCTTCTTAGTTTGACCTCATGTTTCAGCCCACATATTCCCTTAATTCTTTCATCTACCCTTTACTGGACCTTCTAAGAATCATATTTCTTTGTTAAGGGGTACTAACCACAGAACTATTTCAAAAGCAGGTGTTCCCAGCCTTATCTTTAACTCTCTCCAGTGGGCTATTCAATCAGGCATGCTTATATGTTTTCAGGGGGGTGGGAGCAAACAGGAAGGGAAAAATATTTCAAAGTGAATGTCAGAGCACAGTTTGGAAATATTTTGTCGCCCGAACGATGCAAGGGAAAACTACTCCCTGGGTTCCTTTAGTATCTATTCAAACTTGAATGGCATGATTTCCAAAGCATGTGGGAGCTACAGCGGTAGGCACTATAGAAAAACAAAGAGCCTATTTTTATACACAATTTTCAGAAAGGGGGGAAACACAAAAACAGAAAAACAACCCTAAATTTTGCACATGGGGAAAAAATAAAAATTGGATGGCAGCTTCATTTTGATATTTTGGTTCTAAGAAGCTGTTGTTTTTGTAGAAATGCAGAAAAAAATAAACAAATGGAACAGAAGGTGTTATACACAGGAGGAATATAAACACAGGCTCATGGTATCTTAGTGCTGAGAAGAGAACTCCAAAGTTCCAACACAACAGGGTTTTCCAAAAACCAGGCGATGGCCAGAGATGGGCTGCCCCTGTGAGATGGACCTGGAGGGCTTGTTACAAAAGTCCCTGAAGACCCTGCTCCTGGACATACTGATTCAATAAACCAAGGGCAAGGGCTGGAAAGTCAGCTTTTGTTTTTAACTCATCAGTATAATTTGATATATATATAGATAGGTCTGTGAAATACAGTCTAGACCAGTGGTTTCCAAATTCTTAATTGTTTGGGTTTTCATTGGTTTTCATTTTAGCAGCAGAACGCTCCTCTGAAATGAAGTCATACATGGAGCCTAAACATACAACATCCATTAGAGTGGCTCCCCTAACTGAACTAGGGGTTTGGAAAGTCTGAGAACTCCTTTTCAGCTGCATGTCCTCCTTCTCTAAGTGACTCAACAGTACCCCCAGGGATTTCTAAAGCTGACACAGACACAGTGTGAAGACAATTGCTCTTGTCTCACCCCTAAATTACATGGATGAGGAGGCTGGAGCTCAGAGGGCTGGTATCTTCCAAGTTCACACAGTACTTTAGAAGTCAGGTCAATTAGAATCCAAAACAAAACCCAAGGCTGTGGGCACAGCCCCTCTCCAGGTGTCCACCAGCAGCCACTGAGAGCACTGGGATGGGCACAGAGTCTATCTACAGTCAGCTCCCTCACCAGCACCAGATGAGGGTGCACTTGCCTTCAGGGTGGTTCCAGGCTGTTCTCCCTCCCAGAAGTTGGGACTGGTCCCTCACCTCATGGCTGCCCTTCAGGGAGTCTAAGGGGCCTGCATACACTCATCTTAAAAAAAGCTACCCCAGTGATGATTCTAGGGGTTTCCTGTGGCCTCTTATAGATGAAGGTCCTGCTAAGCCAGAAAAAAAGCAAAGCCCACACCTTTAATTCCTCCTACATGGTCCCTTCTGTTAGTTATCCCCCTCCCTTTGGTCAACTACTATCTGTTCTTGCTCTCTCTTTTTTTTAAACAGAGTATTTGTATAGCGAATATGTATAATGTGTATGTAAGTTATGAATGAAGCACAATAAAACACATTCTCCCCACATTTCCACCCAACTTAAAAAAAAAAAAAAGAAAATCTCCAAAAATAGTTTCTTTGTGCTCTCCTCCCCAAAGCCATTCTCGGGTTCCTACCTCTCCACAGCTGCAACTACAATCCTGAACTTTGGTTCTTTATCCTCTTTTTGCATTTACACAGAGATTTACCACAAATAGCTACATAACTAAACATTCTATTATTTGGTTGTGCTTGATTTTAAACTTTAAAATGTGGCATCAAACTGTGGTGATTCTTTTGTCTCAGCTTTTACCTCATACTCCAAGCTACCTTCACTCCTCTCCTGGATTGCTACAATAATTTTGGGACTCCCTTATTCTTCATTCAGATTCAAAGTCATTCTTTATAATGACCATGAAAGGTCTACACAATATGGCCCTTTGTTACCTCTCTAAGGTCACCTCCTCCTATGCTCCTTCTTGCTTACTCTGCTTATACTTCAGTGGCTTCCTTGCTCCTGATCAAACATACCAGACACCCTCCTGCCACAGGGTGTTTGCATTGGCTGTTCCCTCTACTTATAATGCTCTTCTCTTTGATGACCATATGGCTTACTCCTTCAAATCTTTATTCCAATACCACCTTCTCAATGAGGCCCACCTTGACACCATCATCCCTTCCCTCCCAGGAACTCCTAATCCCCCTTACCCTGATGTGTCTTCTTTTCTGTAACACTTATTTTCTAACACAGCATACAATTTATTTATATGTTTATTATCTTCTTTTCCTACTAAAATGTAAAATCAACAGAGTTAGACTTTATCTTTTTTGTTCATTGATATATTTCTAATACCCAGGATTAGTGCCTGACACATAGAAAGCACTTGAAAAATATATGAAGATTACTGAATGAATGTCTCATTTTTCTAGTACTTTCTTTAGGAAAAAAAGTAAATCTGAAATAACCTTGCTTTACTTTTTGTATCTGTCTATTCCTATCCTTGTTACTGTTCTCATGCATGTCTATCTGGTTTGTCCAAGAATATCTTTTTTTAATATAAGGAATCTCTCTTTCTCTCAAGTTAATCAATCTGTCTTTCTCAGTTTTCATGCCTCCACTGCTCCTATTCTGCTAGCAAGGCTGAAGCATGTTTTCCAGACCACCCTAGGTCCTACCTGAATTCCTAGGCAAACACGATTCCTAAGGATAATGTCCAAGATACAGGCCTTTTGAATTGCCTTCCTAGATTTTCAATCTACAAGTATTTCATTGACTGACTTCTCTACTGTAATCCAAAAATACAGTATATGCTCTTTATATTAAGGGTCCTTTCTTTTTCTCTTTTCTCTCTTTTCTCTTTTAGCTTTCTCTCTCGCTCTCGCTCTCTCTCTCTCATAAAATCTAATACCCCTTCATGGCTGAAGCCACCATTGGAGCCTTGAAAGTCTAAGTCCATACCCAGAGCTTATATAGTTAACCACCCAGAGCCAAAGTGAGACCATATAATGGTCATGATCCTAAGGAGCCTAGGGTCAAGAAAACAAAATCTAGGAGGTTAGCTCCCCTCTTGGCTGGAAGATCAACATTAGAAGGGCCATTATTCAGTTAAGTCCGTCTCAGCCACCTGATACTCATCACTGAAAGCCAGTGCTCACAGGGGCACAGGGAACTCAGCCATCTTCCAGCAGTTTGAAGTCACCACTGAAGATCTGGCCAAAGAAACAGAGTAGATTTCCCACCAGGAAGGGGAAGACACCAAGCCAGGTGTGCCCAGGCCCTCTCCCAAACTCTCCACTAGGTGAGCCTCCTCTCTTTCCATGGGAAAAGGGGAATGAGAGAGCAACAGAGGCTAGGCACGATGTCTAAAGAGGGTCCCTCCACATGGAGGAAATTTCAGGAATGGCCAATCAGCATTTTCACTCATACCACTTAAGAGTAAAGGGATAAACAGAATTGGTTCATCTGGGTCCACATACCTGCCTGCTGAATGCCACTGTGCCCTGCTATGTTTTCCCTTCCATTCCTCACCTAAACAATTATTTCTTAACACAGTCTTTTTTTTAATGTTTTATTATTTTACTTTGGAGAGAGCGTGAGCCAGGGAGGGGCAGACAGAGAGGGGGACAGAGGATATGAAGCAAAGTGGGCTCTGCACTGACAGCAGAGACCCCCAATTCTGGGCTGGAACTCACAAACCATGAGGTCGTGATCTGAGCCGAAGTCAGATACTCAACCGACTGAGCCACCCAGGCGCCCCTCTTAATGTAGTTTTGATACACGAAATCATTAATGACATCAGGCCAGGGAACTTGTCCATTTGAGTCACCACAACTCCAGAGCCTAGCACAGTGCCTGGCACATAAAGGCCACTTCATTAATATTTGTTACATTAACAGTTCAGATCAAACACATTTCATTCTGACAAGAAGAAAACAACTTTTACCTGACATACCCAGATTAAGACTGAGTACACAGTTTGATTGTTATTTTATTATTTAGAGACTTAAATTAACCCAATATTTGTTGTGGGACCCCCTTCACTTTGTATCTGGAGACGGAAGCACAGGCTGTGAAACGGCAGGTGTTACAGTTAATAAAAGAAACCACTGAACGCAATGAGGCATCTGAGTGTTTTCTCACTGATAATTGTATTGTTTCAGAATATTCCTAACTAACAATCTAAGATTCATTCGTGCAAGGAAAAACTATATTTACAATTATCCCAAGTATACCTCCCACAGTGCTCCTACCATTTCTCCAAAATAAAAGCTCCGTTCCTTTTCCCCATGAAGCATGTGTTCTTTTGAACCATAAAAATGAATCCTGTCACTGTTTGGCACCTGACCAACAGCTTTAAGTTTTTGAGTTATGCTGTAGGATAAAGTGTATACTTTCATATCAAATTCAAAAGAATGCTTCAGGGGCGCCTGGGTAGCTCAGTCGGTTAAGTGCCTGACTTCAGCTCAGGTCATGATCTCACAGTTTGTGGGTTCGAGCCCCACATCAGGCTCTGTGCTGATAGCTCAGAGCCTAGAGCCTGTTTCAGATGCTGTGTCTCCCTCTCTGCCCCTCCCCTGCTCATGCTCTGTGTCTCTCTTTCTCAAAAATAAATAAACATTAAAAAATTTTAAAAAATTAAAAATAAAAGAATGCTTCCGGAGCGCCGGGATGGCTCAGTTGGTTGAGCATCTGATGTCGGCTCAGGTCATGATCTTACAGTTGGTGAGTTAGAGCTCTATGTGGGCTTGCTGCTGACAGTGCAGAGCCTGCTCCAGATCCTTTGTCCCTCTCTCTCTGACCCTTCCCTACTTGTGCTCTCTCAAAAATAGACAAACATTTACAATCAATCAATCGATCAATCAATAATAAGAGACTGTTTCAAGAGGAGCTTATAGGACAAACTATACATAGCCACGCAATGAGATAAAGCTGCTGGAGAGGCATTTAACTTACATGGAATAAAACACATTTCAGAAAATACAACTCAAACTTTGATGAAAATGTCAATTAAATATAGGGATTCTTCACTTACCATCCCAACCTGGGTGAATTTTTCAGATAGCTGAATTGATGATTTTTTTTAATTTGCTTTAGAGAAAGAGTTCTAAAAGCTTTATATATATCCTTACCTGCTGGCTGAGTGTGTGTGTGTGTGTGTGTGTGTGTGTGTGTGTGTGTGTGAGAATCCTCAAATGTTATCTCTGCTGAGATCTCCTCATGGCCTCTTTAATAAGTTCTTACAAACTGGAGGACTGGGAGGAGAATATTATTTGCCCTAGCACTGCCCTTCTGGCTACCATTCTCAGTTTTAATTCATACCTAAGTTTCCTCAAAGTGTGGTTCACACTCACCTTCACCACATCCTTGCTTCCTTTTCCTTCCTTGACTTGCTAAAGACTGACTCTCTTTCCACCAGCCTATGGACATGAACTGGCAAGTCTTGTTCCTGAACTCTCTGAATTTAATCATGAGCCCTTCTAGAAACTCCTTTCCCAGCTCCTTGGCAATCGCCCCCTCTGTTGTCTTTCTATTGATCTGATCACTTCTTCCCAGTGATTCTCACCAAAGCGGCTGGTTCTTAAGCCTTAGACAATTCCACACCCTCCCTAACCATCTCCATTCTAATGATTCCCAAACCCAGCTTCGGCCCAATCTTGATGCCTCCACTGGGGACAGCCACTTCAAGCTAACAGAACCCAGGCTGAACTCACTGTCATCCCCATCTGTTCTATCTCCTTGTCTCCTCTATCCAAAGCCAGAAGCCTGACTTCCCTATCTGCAGTATCACATCCAAGATTTCTAGATATGTCTCAGCCCTGTTGTCTCTTCTGTATCCCTGCTGCCAATATCTTAATCCTGGCTCCTATAATTCCTCCTCAGAATTGCTGCCACAGCCTTTTAACTGATGCCTTTTTTTCTTACCTCAACAACTTTATTCTCCTGCCACCAGCAAAGTTATTAAAGATCTAAATCGGATTATGTCACCTCCGCTTAAAAGTCCTTCTCTGGCTCCCCAGTATGTATAGAGTAAGGCCAAGGTCATTGAAGGGCATTTAAGGTCTATCTTGGTCTGATCCCTGCTCATTTTTTCACTATTACTAGCCACCTATCCCCACCTCAAAATCCATCTTTCAGCAATTTATAGCTGCCTATAGTTCCCTAAGCACACATAACCACTAAGAATTTGCTTCATGATACGCTTGAGAAACATCACATTTCTTTATTTTTCTAGACAAAATTAAAACTGTCTCAGCCTTTCTTCACCAGCAGATGAGAAAGCCAGTCCCCGGGACTGGAGTCCTGCCCCTTAGTCCCCTCCTTCAAGGGAGTTCCGTAAGGATCCCAGGGCTCCCACAGGAAGAGGCTCTGTCTCAGGTCCACAAGTTGCCTTTACTATGATTGCTCCTTCTGCTACCTACCCCCTCTGTCAAGGCCAACCACAGGCCATGAACACTGCTCATCCCAAAAGGTAATAATAATAAGGGCACCGACTTATATAGTACTTACCATATGCTTACTATGCGCCACTCTTCCAAGCAATTTGCATATATCCACTTACATATTCCTCACAGCAAACTTACAAGGTAGGCGCCAGCCCCATTTTGCAGGTGGGGAAGTCAAGCCCCAAGATCAAGTAACCTGCCCAGGGTTAGTGGTGGGGCTGGGATTTGACTCATCAGCCTGACTCTTGCTCTTAACTACCGCATTCCAAACCTCTCACAGTGTAGCTCTCTGAAGCTTCTAGGACTGGTCACAAAGAAACATCATCATTGCTCCCAAGGACTCACCTACCAGCCCCATACAAGCATCCATGTTCCCCTTTCCCACCACGTGATACCTTCATATCCTCTACTTAAGGAAATACCCACATTTCTATCTCCTCCTCAAATTGAGTGTAGCTACCTCACCCCACTCCCTCTTTGGATCACTTCCTTTTTCAATTCGAAGCATGAAGGTGGCTCTCCTACCCCTAAGAAAAAACTCCAGATGAACTTCTTGATGGCCTTAAATTCCTTCAGTGGCCCCAGACATCTGGCTCTCTGCCTCCTATCCTCCCCTTACCTTTGCAGACCAGTCCTCTAGCCCCCTGCTGTTTCTTAACATACAAAGCAAGTTAGTATTTTAAGGTCTTTATACTTGGCTGTTCCCTATGCCTGGAACTCGACCCTCAAGACAGACCTTAAATCACAATGGTAGCCAGGCTCCTCTTAGGGCTTGTTTGAACACTTCCAATCTACCACATTACCAAGAATAAAAGAGAATGAACAACTTAATAGCTTACAGTACCCCCACAAATCTTGCTGTCCCCTCTACCTGAAGTGTCTCCATCCACCTAGGAAGGGAATCCTGTGACGCTCTTATTCCTTTTCCAAACTACACCTCCTCCAAGGAGCCCCTCCCCGCCTGCCATTCCTTTTCTTTTTTGGGTCTGCATCTGTGCCTTGCACAAATATCTATCGTTGTGCTTACCACAACACATTGCAATGTTTTTAATATTTTTCACAGTAGTCTCTTGTATATGATTGGGCTCCTTAGGGATAAGAACTGGATCTTACATAATTATGTATCCCAGTCCCTAGCAAGATGCCTAGAAAACTAAAATACCCCAAGTTGTTTGAAAACTGAAGTCAAACTGACCCAGAGTCAACAGTGTACCCATCATTATTTTACCACTTGTCCACCTTCACTGCTACCCCCTGGCTCCACGCCACTGTCCTTTCTCTCCTGGATTAGTGCAATGACCTCTCTGTTGGCCACAGCACTTCTATATAATATCCAGGATAATCTCTTAAAATAAAAAACACATAATATCACTCAAAACCTTCCAGTGGCTTCCCACTGCAATCAAAAAGTCCTACAAAGGCCTACAAGATTCTATATGATCTGCACCCTTTCTCCCTACTGACCTGATCTCTCCTACTGTGCCACTCATCTCTCCAGATTCACTGGCCTTCTGTTGTTTCTCAAACACACCAGGAATAATCTCACCTCAAGGCCTTTGTACTTCTGGTGCCCTCTGCCCAGAATATTCTCCCCATATCATCCTCATAGCTTACTCCCTCACTTCTTTGAAGTCTTTATGCAAAAACCACCTTCTCCCAGAGGCCTACCCCGATCATTCTATTGCATGCCTTGCTTTATTTTCCTTCATGGCATTTTGCACATTCTGCATAATACAATATAACATGTACATAATACAGTGTGTAATTTGTTCATTTATCTTATTTATTGCATATCTTCTCCACCTAGAATGTAAACTCAATGAAGACCTGACATATTTTAGGCATGCAATACATCTGTGCTGTATGACCAACTCTTAGACCAAGGAACCCAAATCCAGTCTCATCTCTGCCTCTAACTGGACAAGGCATTCAACTGTCCTCAAGCTGCTTCAGCTCTGAGATAAGGCGGGACTGCAAGATCCCAGAAGGGGATTGACAGTGGAATAAGAAAAGAAAATCTTTAAGATTTTTCCAACTTACTTTTTGTCCTCCTCACTCTTTAAGGGGAGACTGGCAATCCAGATCATAATCTCAAAACATGTTTGGTCTAGAACAATTGCATAAAACTTTGTATGTGTAGGTGTGATAGAGAAAATGTGAACCACATGTTTTCACAACCTTCCTTCTAAGGAGAAGGAGAACACTTTGTAAGTTGATCCAGTAATGGAGGAAGAAAAACTGAGAGAAGCAGGAAAGAATTAATACATTTATACTAGAAAGAAAGGATCTGGAACTGCTCTTGGAAAAAGAGAACTGATGGAGAGATATCAGGAGGTAAGAGGAGGTAAAGATGGGCATTTAATTAATTAATTTATTTATTTTTGAGAGAGAGAGAAAGGTGGGGGAGCAGAGGGAAAGGAGAGAGAGAGAATCCCAAGCAGGCTCCACACCAAGCATGGAACCCGATGTGGGGCTCAATCCCACGAACCATGAGGTCATGCATGACCTGAGTCAAAATTAAGAGTCTGATACTTAACTGAATGAGCCATCCAAGTGCCCTGTTTATTTTTTTATGGGCATTTTAAAATAAAATTTGGTATAAAGAGAAGGATATAACAAGTCTTTGAAATTCAGAAAAAGACTTGTGCTTCAATGGAAAATTCTTCATTGTCTACAGCATACCCATCTGGATTATCTGATTCTAGCCTCTCACTGTTATTAAGCTATTTTACAACTCTGTAAACTGTAGATAACTGACAGCAAATCAAAACAGTTCTTGTATACAGATGTGTAAATTCTCTCTGATAGAAGTTCAATCGACTTCCCTCTCCTATTGTGGAAAAATTCAGACTCACTATCCATTTCTATATTTTCGATCTATGAATTTATCTGTTCCTTGCATTCTATTTTGAACTTGTTGTTAACATCTTATAAGTTCCCTTATTAATGAGTTATATAAAATCTTTAACAAATATTCATTGTATACCTATTTGAGAGTCATCATTTTATCCTTTTAAAACATATATCCTTTGATTAAGTGTGTGAAGACAATTTTAAAGATGTTTTATATTATATTAAGCAATATGATCAAGAGAATATAGTGAAATTTAGTTTCTGTTTATATTTTTATATGCCCCTGGGTTGAGAATGACCTCAAGTGGCCAAATTATATTTAGATAAGTGGAGATGATACAGGGTTCCAGAGTTTTAGGAAACTGACACTCCTAAACTGATTTTACTGCCTTCAGATTTTTCTCTTTCAATACAGCCTACATTATTATGCTAAAATAATCTTCTAGAAGACAACTTCAATCATGTCGGTCCTCTGGTAAAAAACCAATGGCTCTCCATTGCCTAACTGGGCGAAGCTCAGAGATCTTCACCTGACATTCTAGGCCCAAACTGTAATGAGTCTTAAGTACATTCCACCTCTCCCTGCCTCAACTCCCCAAGCAACAGGAATCTCCTACACCAGCCGAATACTCACTCAAAATGTATGAGTTTTTACCCTAGGATCATAGATAGGACAAGTGCTCCTCACTCACGGAAATGTCACTCATTCATCCCTCAAGGCTCAGATCATGTCTCACCTCTTGATAAAGCCATCCCAGAGTGACCTTCTCTTTTGAATACACTGAACAACTTACCTATTTTCGCATCATCATATTCTGTTCCAATGTTTACATCTAATTAGATTGCAAACCATGAATAAGCATACCATGTTTTATATCTTATTTATATTCACATGATTTAACCCAGGATTAGGCACATGGTAATAAGGATCTATTGATCCCTGTACATAAGAATCAGCTTCCGAGAGAGAAATCCAATCCTTTGCCCCAAAAGTGGCAAAATTTATTTTTAATATTTGATGAGGAATCACACACATCCTACATACCCTCCCACATTCCACACACATACCACACACATACACACCATATATACACACATATCACACCACACCATACATCTCTCATGCATCACACACCACACACCATACCACACACACACACCACACACATACTACACACACCCCACATATACTCCCTACACACATACCAACACACACACACACACACACACACACACACTACACGTGGCCCACATAAACTTCCCACATGCACACGAGACATACACCACAGTGAGAAAGCATCACAAATACCCCTAATCAGAATTCCTATTACCCTGCTTTGGAATCTTTTCCAAGTCCCCACAAACATGTATTCACCTAAATCCTCCAGATGATTCCAACCTGAAATGAATTCCAGGAATTGTAGCACATCCAGAAGTCTTCTGATTGGATCCCCTCCCTTTTCCCAGGCTTTCTAAGAAGGGCTCCTCTGTTGTGCCCCTATTTCTGGACTTAGCCCCAGGGGCCTCTCAGAAGCTGCAGTCCATCCTGTCTGCCCAGCACTCACTAAGCTCCTGCCCCAACCTTTGTTCATTCTCTTCTAGTCTCCACACTGGCCAGTGGCAAAGCTCCTTCATTTATGCAAATCCCTGCTGCCCTTAATATATATGCAGGGCCTCAGCTAGACCCTGAGTGAGATATAATAATGAATAAGACATTATCCTTGCCCTCCAGGCGCTTACAGGCTAATAATACCTATAGCACTAATTAAGTTCTAAGGGAAAAAGAGAAAATGTTGTCTCATTTTTGCTCACATTCAGGTTAGACAAAGCTACATGAATTGCTTGTTGGTCTCTGTGAACGAGGACTAAGGACAAACTACTGCCAAATCAATACATTTTAATTGGAAGTGTTTATGAAACCCAGGAGAGTTTCCTAAATGTATTAATTGCTTCCCAAGGAAATATAAAATTCACAATTATTAAAACCATGAAAATTAATACAATGACAGCTCTAAAATATTGCTTTGTAAACTGTTGCTAAATACATAAAAATAAACCAATTGACCTTTTACAAAGTTTTAAAAAATATCTCTAAATGATCAGTATACAAGAATTGTTTGCCTTGAGACTAACCAACTTACTTAGGGCAGTATATTAATGCATTGCAATTTATTTAGAAGAGATTTTTTCAACTGTATTCTTAGTTTTAGAAAAGTTATTTCAACAAAGAAGGGAGCTAAAAGGTTAGATGTGAATTATTCTTTCCTTCCTCTCATACCCACAATATATTAGCAGAGGTAAAAAAAAATTCTCTATTAGTCTGAACTTAGACTTTAAAAGACAGTTTGAAGTGAAAATAGCAATTATCTGTACTCTAAGCTTCTTTTTAATTTAAAGTTTCCACTGAATTGCACCAGAAAATATGTTGAGGTCTGGTTCTCCCTATAATGCCAGCCATGCAGAGCTTTCAAAACTTGAAATTATTTCCTCTAGGAAAGAGCCTTCTTGTTCACACGGTCACTCATTCAACAAACACTTTTGAGCAGTTATCATGTATGCCTCCCACTGGGTCAGGCAGTAGGAAGTAAAGGCAGAAAGACCCAGTCCCCAGCCTCAGAAAGTACACAGTCTTAGGAGAATGGGGGTGTTTGCCTTACTAGACTGGAAAAGGGGAGCCCAAGAGAAGTAACGCTTAAGTCTGTTCACAGAGGACAAAGCACTTCAACTGAGAACTGAACAATAAATAGGACGCTGCCAGGCCATCAAGACAGGTGAGGGCATTCTGGCAGAAGGACCAGCATGGATGAAAGACACAAAGACCTGGGAACGTGTGGAGGGTCAGAAAAGCGCAAGCAGCTAAGA
Organism: Panthera uncia; assembly: GCF_023721935.1. Lineage (NCBI taxonomy): Eukaryota > Metazoa > Chordata > Mammalia > Carnivora > Felidae > Panthera > Panthera uncia. Next base: position 115,245,148 of record NC_064809.1, on the reverse strand, counting down.
CCAGACCTTAACAGTTTGAGGCTGTCAGTAGGTCACATGGGGCTAGATAAGCAAGTAGAGGCCAAATAAAAATCATGACTAATACTGATCACTACTTATGTGCCAGGCACAGTGATAGGTGTTCATGTGAAGCATTTATATCATTATTAATAAATAACCTCCCTTTGAGATAAGTACTATTACGATCCCAATTTCACAGATGAGGAAAGTGAAGCACAAAAAGGTTAAGTTACTTGTTCAAGGTCTCATAGCTGGTCAGTAGCTCTGAAACCAGGCATTCTTACACTAGAATCCATAAGCTTAACCACCTTTCACTATGAAGGATCCTGTACATCGAACACAGGAGTTGAGAAAATATGCACCTCTTAGGCAATGGGAAATCACTGATGGATACTGAGCATGGGAGTGACATCATCAGATGTGTACAATAAAATGACTACTCTGGTGATCTAGAAGAAAGATTTTTCAGTTTTGCTTATTTGTATACTGGGGGTCGGGAGAGGGAAGGGGCAGGGTACAAAGGCCAAAATCCCAGTAATGAAGACAATGCAATTCTTAGTAAAAGAGAAAACAAAGACCCGACTTGGGCGGTAGCAGTGGAGACAGAGGGGAAGGGTTGATACCAATGATATTTAGGAGGTGGACCGAAAGACGACTTGGCATTCCTGACAAGGACTAGGAAGAGGACAGAGGTAGACAAGTATTAGGAAGGGAACACCTCTTTCCCGTTCTTGAGGTTTCTTAAACATGACTGAACGTCAATTAATATAAAACTCAGGGCCTCTCTCTGCCCTCTTATTCCCAACCCTCTTGAGCTACAGCACTTCATCTGATGGTGAATCTGGTAGAGAAACAGGGCATGTGTAGCCCACCTCTTCCTCCTCCTTCTATCTTGAGAGCAGTATGTCCGTGGGAAGCACAAGTTCTATTATGCATTTCCACAAAGCAGGGAGGCTCACAGTTGTAGGAAATAACCTCAACCCCCAATAACTGGTACATGAACCATGAATTTTGAGAAATAAGACAAAATGGTGGCAAATGAGGGTATATAAGTCACAATCCTTTGGTGGAGCCTGTGATTTAGGATTGCTTGCTGGTGTGTAGCAACTTAAATGGTACATGAGGTTGAGGTATTGTTGGTTTTTTCAACAAAACCTTTATTAACATTTTGAACAACTACTGACAAAACCAGCTAGTCAGCTATCACTTGAAACTATTTGCTACACTCAAATTGGGGAAAATGGCCAGAATGCAGAGTAATGCCATCACTGGCATACTATGAATGCCAGTCTGAAGAATTAACAGCCACCCTTCAGAAAGAGAACCAGGTGCAAGGTTGACTCTTTCTAGATGTTGTATCCAGAAAGAGTGGGGTCATCTTCTAGTTACTTGCCTGCAAAATGAGCCACTGCTGGTAAGTGGAGGATGTCTTCTTTATCCTGGATCTTAGCCTTTCAATAGTGTCACTGGGCTCCACTTCCAGAGTAATGATTTTGCCAGTCAAGGTCTTCAGGATGATTTGCATTTTGGCCTGGTGGTGAATGCAAAGGTACTGCAAATCCAATCATGTTGAGTTACCTCAACACCAACCAACTGCCACTGGACAATGCCAGCTGCCTCTCCTATGAGGCTGGTTTTGACTTCTATGAGTCAGGTAGCTGACTTTGAACCCATAGGCATAGCTATGTATGGTTTTCCCACTGGCTAATCTTTGCAGATTGTGGTGGCTCTGTCTCCAAGCAAGCAACTTTCTTCACAGGTAAGTGGCTCATGCAGGACCCTACCAAAGGCCAGCACTTCATCAAAGGGGAGAGCGTCAGTGCTGGGACAGGCCGTGGAGGGATAGGTTAGGTGCAGGACTGCAGAAAATATTTACTCCTTTTAAACTGAAAAGCAGCTGAGCTCTGCCATATACAGAAGAGCTCCAATAAGTTTGGGTAGAGATCATTAGTGCCTTGTAAGTAGGCGACATAAAAGAGAAAAAAAAAATACAGAGGTTTCAAATACATGTGATAAGAAAGGAAAAAAAACAGCTCTGATAAGATCCTCAAACAAGCTGCCTCCAGTGCAAATTCTGACTCTTTGCCAGAGAGCCCCAATGCCTCAGATAGCATGTAAAGGGAGGATATGTGCACATAGGTGGTGTTTTCCCCAAAGCTGACTAAATTCCCAGTACCCAAGCTAGTCAAGCTCTTGCTGACGTTTCTCCCATTGTGTTTAAGGTAACACGTTGTGTGTTTCAGGAAGCTAACAGCCAACCTGCTTCCTGATAAAACCAAACTCTTTCTTCTCTGGTCATCCTCAGTTACCACTGCCATTTCTGCTCTAGCCTTTGGCAACTCTAAGTACAAGCTTCCGGGAATATCATTTTGCCCAGGATAGGGGATAACAGTTTAAAGGCTTGGGGTTGGCTTATTTTCTAACCAATTAGCTTGAGTGCCCTTTTAACTTTTTTGATTCTTTACATGTGATATTCATGAACACCTGGAATTCTATCAGTACAACTTTCAAGGCACAGAGGAACTTCCCCAGTCTCACTAGATTCCACCTGGGCTACACCTCCTGGAAAATCCACAGATCTATCCAGAGTCAAGAACACCCCTCATTAAGAGGTGATAAAAATAGCAAACTGAGAAGAATGGATTACTGATTTCAATTTCCATGGACTTTGATATCACAGTGGCAATAAAATACAATTTTGGACTTCAATTCATCTGGATTTTATCAAGTCTTTAGATTTTAATTTCTCTTTAGACATTTTACAGGGGACTGATATTAATTCTGAAGGTATCTTAACAATGTTGGTATTTTGATTTTTGTAGTATCCTAATGCTGTCATTTAACCTCACAGTAGGATATGGGCAATGTGCCATCAACACGTATGACAGAAAACAGAGCAAGGGGTGAATAGTCAGCCTTGGGAACAGAGTGGCCTCCAAGTTCATTCAGTTAAGGAACCTGTCTCATCCACTTCAGGGCCTTGTTAAACTCTTCCTTGGCTCCAGGTTGATGTCCATAGGAGCAAGGTTGTCATGGAAGGGCAGGCCTCAAGAAGTGAGAGCAGGATGATCCCACAAGCTGCTACTCCCTCCCTGAGCAGAAGAGCCTCACACTGGCTAACCAAATGGTTAAGGCTAATAAGAGGACAAAAAGATGGTAACTAATCGAAAGGGAATGCATCTTCTTTGTTTACTCCCAATGTCTCCCTTTAAGTGAAGGGCCATCAATTACTGTAACATACCTGGCTTTGGTCCACCTCTGCAACGTTTTGGCCTGAATCCTACCCTAGATCTAGCAAAAGAATCTTCTGGGGGTAGGCCCAGGCATACGTATGTTTTAAAAGCTCTCCAGATGATTCTAATGTGGAGGCAGGGCTGAGAACCAGAGAACTAAATGATCTCTAAAGGTACCTTCCAACTCTTAAGAAAAAAATAAATTGCTGTGATCTTGCCAGAAGTTAGAGGAAATGACTTTGAGGCCCTTGGGACATCCTTTCTAGTAGCCCTGAGACTCAAATGCATAGTGTGCAATCAACTTTCTAATGGGAAAAAAATACATGAGCTTCATGTGTTGGTCCCAAAGCTTGCCTCTTAGGGCTCCCCTACCGGGTCACTGCCACACAATCAATGGTAGTACTGTTCTGAACTGTAACTTGAGAGGGAAATAATCAGGAACAAACCAGATACACCACAGCCTAATCACAATGACTGATATTTCTAGGGCCATGTTAATCAAGCCTTCATGTAGACAGGCCCTTATGGTCAAACTGATTCTGGAATGATTCTGCCTCCACGGCTGGAATCTTTTATAAACTGAAATTCTCCATTCAGCCTTCCCTCTCACCTAAGTGCAAAATCCCTCCTAATGGTAGCATCTGTTGTCTGCAGCAAACAGAGTTGATTATAGATGCTCTGAAAGGAATTTAAGTCCTTTCTCATGCTATTCAGAAGGTGAGAGTGTGGTGAGAAGCAGGGACTCTTAATGATTAAAAAAAAATCTTTGGCTAAACAGTAGGTGAATAATAAAGTCAAAGATATATTGTTGTATAAAATATTAATATTTGTTGGATTTTTATCTTCCTTTGGTACTAAATGCGGCCAATAACCATACATGCACTGTCTCTTATAGCTACGGAGCAGGTGTGCAGGTAACTGGTTACCAAGCAACGTATTGGCTGGGGATTAGAGCACACAGTTGCATGGGCATAACTCTGAATAATGCAGACCTTGTTAAGTGATACATTTTTCATTATCCTAGTATCACATCAAGTTCTATACCACCTTTTTTCTTCTTCTTTAATCTGGGGAACATATTCCTATTAAGAACCCTGAAGAAATCTTACCACCAGATATTTCTTTTTTATTAAAAGCAATGGAAAGAACAGATTCATTATATCTTACCCATCAAACTTGTTATCTACCTAAACATCTGTTCAGTTTTTGTTGTCGTGTTTAGAAAGAATAATTATCCAACAGACCTTATAAGAAATGAATTCCGGTGGAGTGAATGAACTTTACTAATGACTTGCATTTATAGCTCCTCAAGGAAAAAGTTACCTATTCTCATAATCCTGTTTATTCTTTTCAAAATGAAAAGGTCTTTGGTGGTTATTTTGGATCTTAGAGGGTTTTTAAAAACTACCTCTCAACAGCTTTCTGATCCTTAATAAACATGATCAAAATATATTTAAAATGTTGGTAGCTCCTCAGTCCCCGAGTATAGAAAAATGCCTCTGCTCTTTACTTTTCTAATTTAAATATTAGCCTGCATTAAGGACTCAACATAGCAACTAGAAAATATTTTGTTTGTAGTAAAGTTCTCTGATACTTGTGATGACATCATTTGTCCTTTTTTTTCTTTAATCATAATTAAGTGGGAAGGCAGAGTTACCAGCTGAATGAAAGGGAGGGAGGATAGAAAGGGAGAGAGGGAGAAAGCAACTCAAAAGGGGTCCCTAATCCCCCAATTCTTTGGAAACATTAAACAAGTAGGAAATCTTGTTATAAGTTTATTAACTACCTTTCTATATATACTATACAACAACTTGGTTTTTAAAGCCTTCCCTGGAATTATTTAAATGACTTGCCTACTCTAGACAAGGTATTTCCATGTGGAAATGGTATACGAAGCGATTTGGGTGCAAGGTAACAAAATAAATATTCTTATACTTAATTTTAAGGTTATGTATCCACAATATTAATTTTATCACACACACACACACAAAAAAAATGACAAACGCATTTTTCTGAACCTGGAAAGAAGCCAATGGGGTTTTGTCTTGATTATGAATACAGAGAGAAAAACAACTTAGCCCCACTCTTGGTGTTGTCATAGTTATGAATATAGAGAAAAACACATTTTGCACAGCCCTTTGGAGTTCATGCAAGGCCATGCACAGCTACTTGCCTCAGACAATGAAGCAGTGGGAACTTGCTTCTGACCTGGTGGCTTATTGAAGCTCAAACCAACAATTTTATAAAATTTCCAGCAGCTTTGTAACTGTGTCCATTATTTATGATTCAGCATCTTCAAAATCATCTAAAGTATACTTAACATGAACAGAACACAAAAAAATGGCAAAGTAGGCAGCTTCAAATTTCTTAGGGGAAGGAGCTATGAAAAGTTACACCCTCTCTCCCTACATGTTCCTTTTTTAGAAGGGAAATGCAATATTCTCCATATTGAGGACAGAGTCATGAGTCAACATATTGAAAATGAAATGGTCATTTATTTTACTTGCATTTAAAATTAATACGTTTGAAAAAAAATTTAAATGAAAAAGTAAAATTTATATGCTTGACACCAACCTTATATCTAAAATAAGTATCTGGAACCTTATATCTAAAATAAGTATCTGGAAAATAAAATAAGTACCTTCCCAAAAGAGTGAAGTGAAATAACTGCTTTTAATTTTCAAGATGCTGCAGTAAGATACACGTATAGTGGCCCCCTCTTATCCATGGGAGATACATTCCAAGACCCCCAGTGGATGCCTGAAAGTGCGAATAGTACCAAACCCACTACGTACTATGTTTTTGCTATACATACATACCTATGATAAATTTTTTTAATGTTTATTTATTTATTTTTGAGAGAGACAGAGACAGAATTTGAGTGGGTTAGGGGCAGAGAGAGAGACACACACAGAATCTGAAGCAGGCTCCAGGCTCCGAGCTGTCAGTACAGAGCCCGATGCGGGGCTCGAACTCACGAGCCTGTGAGATCATGACCTGAGCCGAGTCAGACGCTCAACCTACTGAGCCACCCAGGCACCCCAATACATACCTATGATAAAGTTTAATTTACAAATTATGCACAGTGAAAGATTAACAACAATCGCTACTAATAAAATAGAATAATTATCATAATATACGATAATAAAAGTTACGTGGATGTAGTTTCTCTCTCATACATACAAAATACCTCATTGTCCTCTACTTCCCTTCTCCTTGTGATGACCCGAGACAGGAAAATGCCTACAGGATGAGATGAAGTGAGGTGAATGACACAGGCACTGTGACGTAGCGTTAGGCTATTAGGGACTTTCCGTCACAAGGAGGATCATCCGCTTCCAGACCGGGGTGCCTGCGGGTAACTAAAAGTGGAAAGTGAAACCATGGATAAGGGCACACTGCAGCGGTTCTATTTTCTTTCTCCATCATATTTTTCCCAATCTACCTGGTTCTTTTCTGACAGGACTGTTGCTATGCTGTCTGGATGTGAAAAGGTCTTCTGACTTAGTAAGTCAACAGAGTTGCTTAAAAAACACACACACACACACAAGTAACTAAAGGCTACAAGATCTGTTCAAGCTTTAATTTTGTTCTATGAGTTTTCTGTTAAAACCAAAAAGATATTCTTGCCAACCTCACCTTACTATTTCAGGCTGGAGATTCAAACAACATACCTATGTACAGAGTCTTATAACTTTAAATTAGTTTCACGGTAATTTCCTCATAAATGTCATTTCCACTAAAATCACACTTGAAAGATACTCATTAAAAAAATCATAACTTATCACAGAAATTTGCACTGACTCAAAACAGATTTATACACATACATTCCTACTCTCCCCTGACTCATATTAATTATGTAATAATTATGTAATAAAGACATACACAAACTAGGTAGAACTTTTAAGCTAATTTTTTCCAAAAGTATTAATTGTGTGTCCAGTATGACTTAACTGGTTATAGTCTTTATTCCAATGAGGACTCTTTCTAAAACTGTTTTCCTAAAGTTGTCTCCATTTCTCAGAATCAGGAAATAAATTAAAGGGAGGAAAGATGGTCTATAAACCTGTTTTCTCTTGTGATCTTTTATGTAGAAATCAATTGGATTACACTTTAGGATTGAATCTTGAGACTTACAAACTAGCAAATAGTGCCCAGCCTGTTGCTAATAAAAGGGCTATATACATAACTGATTTTTTTCTTTACAATGAAAAGATATCAAAATTTTAAATTTGCAATACATATAAATCAGGAATAAATTCATATTCTATGTCCATACCAAACAAAAAATTCATTAGTAAATGAATGACTGGCACCCCCCCTTACTCTATTTGGTCTTAGGAATCACCTTTCCTCTTCTTCCTGTTCCCCTAGAGCTGCCTGAGAGTCATGGCCAAGTTTGTTTGCTTTGTTCAGCAAAGAAAATGTTCAGTTTTGCCTCGAAGTCTGAATTGATTAAGAGGCATAGAACCTTCTACTCTAAACATCATTGCAACTCTTTTCCCCCAAAAAGTGTAAATGCAATCTAAACACTATTCTCAGAGTGAACACCTAAATAATCACATTTTCAGTTTATTGCATTTTCTTATGCTGCTTGAATCTTTTCAGAAATAAGATGGGATAAAAATTATATTACTCAGAGAACACTTATTAGAATGTCTACTATTCCCATATTTAAAATGTCAGCCTCATGATTCATTACCTTTTGTCAATTCTCCTGTGCACTTGAACATGGTAATTAGCAAAATCTTTCTTAAAATCTGCCAAGGTCTTGAGGGGCAGAAGTTTGGGGAGGAGGTGGGCAGGGAAAATACAGGTCTGTATTAGAGGGGTGGTTATGGGTGAAGGAGTAAGCTGGATTAGGTCACAGGACTGAAGAAAACCCAAGATAAGACAGGCATGTTGCTTACTGACCCCCAAAACAGGCCAGGAGGGCCTCAGTACTGTCTTCCTGTTTGATTAGTGAAGCAGAATTCCCCTGACCAACAGGTAAAGGTATCAGCATCCTGAATCATATCTCTACACTGCCAGGACTATGCTGTTATCTATTAGACATACATATTTTGTCTCTGGACCATCAGAAGGTGTCCTTTTCATTATCAACTCAAGTATAGTTTTCCATGTGAGTATTTAGGCATATGTATAAATGCAAACCAACATTTCTCAAGTACCTGCTCATACCTGGAGCTTTATATGCATCTTCTTATTTAATCCCCTCTATACCACTGTGTGGTTGTACTCTTATCCATCTACTGTATATAAATACACAAAACACAAAACTCAAAATGGCCAACTGAGATCCTTGTATAAGGGAACACACACACACACACACACACACACACACACACACACACACAGAGACCTGAGATTCAAATTTAGGTTGAATTCCAAAGGCCCTGTTCTTTCTACAATACCATGGAAGCTGGTGAGATACAGATTTCCTCACAAGCTGATGAAACTGAATTTGGCATTGAACAGCATCATCCAACTCTTACCTCTGAAAATAGTTTTGGCAGCTCCTCAAGTAACTGATCTGTATTTTGTTATATAACATTCATTTCTGTTTGATAACATTTCCAATGTTTAAGTACACTGAAGATTTGTTGATCTGCTGACATTTAAATTAGTTTTTCATGCCTTTCCTTCCAACAATGTTAGGTCACTGAATTTCAGAGCAGAGTCACTTTTATAAAGAGTTTCCTCCATATGTAAAAAGACTACCACATCATACACAGAAAAAAGGTCAAGGATGAAGGTCCTAAAACTATATACTTCTCAAAATAGGGTCCAAAAACCTTCTCTATCCAAGTTATCCTGGGAGTTTGTTAACATGCATGTTCCTGAACCCCATCTCAGAGATACCGATCCCAGATAGGGGACCCTGTTACCTACATTTTAAACACAGAAGTTCAGTAATCACTATTACAGGCAAGGCGCTGTGAAAGAAGTATTGTAAAGACCCAACCTATGGAAGTTTTCAGACCCCAAGAGTCGCAAAGAGGGCCTCTCTCAGTTTATTGAGATCTTAAATTTGAAATAGACATCGATGAAATTGACTAATTTCTCTGTGCAAATACACAAATTATTTTATAGAAAGAAATTAGCTTCAAGTATGCCACTGTTGTTATGAAGCATGGTAAACTAAATCAACCCACTTATATCTTCACCACAAACCAGCAAATTAACACATGTACAAAAACCAAGAGGGGCCTCTGGGTCTACAGCAATCGGCTGACTGCCCTTCTCCCTGTTACTACATGATTACAGGTCTTCTTTCCTCTCAACTCTTCATGTGTCACGTGATGGCGCTCAAAGCCTAACATGCCAACATAAAAGAATTTCTGTGTCATGTACGTGACATAGAAGGCCATTCATCGCCAAGGCCCCTGGCCTGCACTTGAACCCTTACCCCCTCACCATTCTTAACCCTGCAACAATTCCTAACTGGAGCTCCCTGAACACCCAGTGCTGACCCATACCGCATCCTTCCCTTCTAATAAAATGACCTTTAACCCATCATCCTCTCTACCTCATTGACATGAATTTCATCTCTCAAGGATTGCCTCCTCCTAGAAGCCTTCCCTAATGCTCTGCAGCCCGGTGGTGGGTAAAGTGAAGGGTTCTAATTTGTACCTGCACATCAAGAATAATCTGGGCAGCTTTTCAGGTAAACATGGCCCCCTCCAGCTCTCATGGTTACTGTGTGCATGATATATCTTTTTCTATGCTTCTACTTTTAACCTATTTGTCTCTGAATCTAAACTATGTTTCTGGAAAACAGTGTATAGTTGAGTTTTGCTATTTTACCAAATCTAACAATGTTTGACTTTTGATTTGAGTGTTCCTCCATTCACACTTAATGAAACTATTGTTATGGGTGGATTCATTTTTTCCATTTGATGTGATGGATTTCTTTGCTATACATTTTATAGTTTCCGTGTAACTGTTAATTTGCTTGGATTTCCTTATTTTCAATATGGCTCATCTTTGTTCCCATTTTCTTCATTTAATGCCTCCTTCTGTGTTAACTACCTGTTAGGACAATATTACAATCCTTCTGTTGACTTTTTAGTCATTTTTTTGAGTTATGTTCTTAGTAGTTGCTCCAGGTTGTATATGCATCTCCACTTGTCACAATCTACTTCAGGTTAATATTGGCAGGATTCTGGTAAAATAGATCAAATTTGTTTCAGTGTAGCTTCGTTTCTTCTCCCATGCTTTGTGCTAGTAGATCTATTTTATCTGTATATGTAATAAGCCAAACAATATAGTATTGTAACTATTGACTTAAACAATCTTATAGTTTTAAAGAAATTAAAAGAATGAGACAAGGAATGTATTCCTTTAGATATATCCTATTTTACCAACATATTTACCATTTCCAGTGCTCTTCTGCAGTGTAAGTACCTGACATTAAACTTTTTGATTGCAGTGTAAGTGCCTGACATTAAGCTTTTGATTGCCGAGGCATCCATTTCAAAAGACATCATCTTGAATAAATGCACTGCCAGCTGTATGACACAGCTACTAGCAAAACAACCAGATGAGGAATGGGGCTCCCCTCCCCAGGGAAGCTCCCTCTTTCAGAAAGCCCTGAGTAACCTCCATAACTGACCACTTGAGTGACCCCACTTATTCCTTCCCATGCCCTAATTCCTGCTCTCATATTTTAAGTTAGCTGACAAAGAGTGAACCCACAGTAAACCTCCCTAGAGCCCTCCCTGGAACTATAATAAAGGCAAAGCCCCCAGGGTCCCCCACTGCCCAAGACCTCACTGTGTGGCACTTGGACATGCCTGGTACCCTCCAGCACCTGTGAGTAGCAAATCTTGTTCCTCAAAGTTTCTTCATGGTTTTGCTGAATGTAGCCTGCCATCATAATAAGAACCACATGGGCCAATCCAGTCACAACATTTACACACACATACACACACACACACGCCAAAAAACCACCTGAGTCCACCTAATATTTACCTAATACTTGGTAAAGTATTACATATAGACCTCCAAAGAACTTCTAGTAATAATAAACAGAAGGAGAACTCCTTAGCACTGCATAAAGGAAATAGAACAAAATTTAAGAGATTTTTTTTTAAACCGCCTCTTATGCTGACAATGATACAATGATCCTATGACTTAGAAATGTAAAAGACTCAGTGACACAAAGGTTTTCCTTTCTTTCTGATCCTTTCTTGGTAAGGATGACCTATGCTTTTGCCCCATGCCTGTTGCCTTCTAAGTTCTGCTCCAAAGATGACTTAGCTTTCTCAAGAAATTTCTCTTCAAGAATTTCCAAACTGAATGGGGCCTCATTTCATTCTCATGAGACAATAAGATTATTAATGCAATGTATAAAAACAAAGAACCTCCCATCCCCATGAATTACATACGGATACAAACAAAACACAGAGTAAGTACATATATGCTAAAATGTATTTTTCACAATGAAGGCTGACTCAGCCTTTGACAGTAGTCTCTGGCCGCCCATTTTTAACCTTCTTAGATTTCTGGAATAACTGTGTGCTCCGACCTCTGATCTTCACCCAGCTCAACAGGACTACTTCCATCCTCTCTGGAGCCTACATGGCATAGTTTTGTAGAAAAAACCCTTAGAGCTACATTTAAAATGCACATTTTAATCAATGGCCAAGATTTGAAAAGGGCAGTATTATGCTCATTCTGCCTCCACTTCTAGAAAAAGGGATGGGCAAGATTTACATGCTGCTTAACTCCAGTGCAAAGAATTTTTACATAATAATTTACAGTTTTGCTCAGCTCCAAATCTTACAAGGTCAGATTCTCAAATAACTGGCCATAAGGTTATGTAGGACATAACACATTCCGTTTATTCCCTGTACTCCAGCCCCATAGTCTGTGTCTATGTCATAAGAATAACTGGGAGTTGACACAAGGCTGACGACAGTACATGCTATCATGCCCCATGTAAACAGAATTGCAGCTGGTAGGTTCCAAAGGATTGCTTTTATGTTCTCGTCTGCTCTGCTCCAACACAGGTTTGAAGAGATTGGAAATCAAAGTTGCCTGGTTTGATTTAGCTTAATGGTTGCCAAGTTTGTTTAATTACTGCCTTATTCCCAAATCATGATAGAGGGTGAATTTCTGGGGGAGAAGGGAGAAGGAACAAGGTATCGTTAAGGGAATATCATTGTGTACCCACTGTTCTCACTTTCCCTTCCCTCCATAAACAGCTCTTGGGCCCAGGAGGACCTTCTGACCTACAGGTGAGGCATTCAGAATCCCTTTACTGTGACAGTTAATGAGGCTCATCTCCAGAGAACACACGCAGCAGGCTGTTCCAGATTAAAGAAGATGCTCTTACCCTCTTGCAAATGCAGAACGGTGAAGCTTTCATGAAAAAGAAAATGGCACTAAGGAAAAGAATCCTCCAACAGCAATAGTCAGGCAATGTCCAGCAACCTATAACCAACAAACAAAAAAGCCCACTTGATAGTACCTGTTACCCCTTCAATGGTCAGACTCTGTGCTAAATTAAAGAACACAAAGTATTTAAAGTTGATCATTCCTACCTGTCCATTCTCATTTGTATCCCCACCTCTCCATGGGGCAGCCTCCTACTTTCCCTGACTGACCAGGATCCCCATTCTGGTGCCCATGTTTTCCCACTTTTCTCTTGGCAATAAGAAATTATGTCCTTCTTGGCCTACAGGGCCATTCCATCCAGGCTCTGTATGACAGGTTCACTCACTAAGCCAGGATACTGATGGCTATTCCATGTGCCCCCCCTTCCTAAGATACATGACTATTGTTTAAAAGGGTTTCTAATATCTTTATCCAAAGATACAGCAAGGCTGAAATTCCAGATGACTCAGCATGATGTGCTTGTCAGGGAAAGGAGAAGAGTGTCTCCTGATGTCTCTCAAATTACCCCTTACACACTTGTGACGGTATAAGGATGCCCAGAATGGGGTATCACTCTCCTCTTCATATGCACAAAAGCCAGGCCCATTTACTTACCCGCTGTTGAGATTCCACGAGGCTAAGGCCTAAAGGAACAGAATGTGAACCAATCAGAAGCACTAACAAATGGAGTGGTGATTGCTAATGCGTTATCCACCCTATACGTGCCCCATTAAACTCAATTAAATGGCACAACTTTTGCCAGACTTTCTCAGAAATTGTCACGGTAAAAATACCACACATACTGCACTATAGCAGAAGACCCTGTCAGTTATTCCGTGTGTCACCTCTGCAAGGAAAACACCCACTCTGAATCTCACGTTCTCCATACAGAAACTAGAGAGGACAATCTCTGCCATCCAGGGCCACTTGAGGAGTAACTGGGGTGGTGCCTGTGAAAAGTAGTGAGCCCAGGACATGGTGCCCAGTAGGAATCCAATAAATTTCCTTCTTCATCTTCATGCCCCAACTTCAAAATTTCTTTCTTATCTAACAGACTTTTTATAAGAACTTGGAGACCCATAAAATCCCATAGTTTTCTCTTCTCCATAACCACTCACCCTCCTCCTTGCACTATTTGCCCTACCTCTTAAGAAGACCAATCCGATCTATTCCTCTGGGTTCTTTTACACTGGCCATGGCAAGAGATATGAAAGGCCTCATGTGAGTTCACGATTTAACAAGAATCTTCTAAGAACAACCTCTGAGCTCTGCACTTGGCACTGTGATGACTCCACCAGAACAAGGACAGGACCTGATCCACCCAAAGCCTCCAGCCCAATTAAGAGAAGCACTGGGGCGCCTGGGTGGCTCAGTCAGTTGAGCATCCGACTTCGGCTCAGGTCATGATCTCACGGTCTGTGAGTTCGAGCCCCTCGTCGGGCTCTGGGCTGATGGCTCAGAGCCTGGAGCCTGCTTCCGATTCTGTGTCTCCCTCTCTCTGCCCCTCCCCCGTTCATGCTCTGTCTCTCTCTGTCTCAAAAATAAATAAACATTAAAAAAAAAAAAAAAAGAGAAGCACTAAATATGTGAAGCTATTATAAGACTATGTGAGACTGTACATTTTTACTGTGTATTGTGTTATAGAAGCCAGGGACTTATAATAATGATTGCTAAAGTAATGAGCATTCACAATAGCCAGCTACTGTTCTAAGTACTTTTATATGTAGGGAACTGTTGTTATTCCCATTTTATGGATAAGAAATTTGCGGCAGAGAAGAGTAGGTAGTCTGCTCAAAGTCTTGCAGTGGAGGGGCCACCACTGTTGTTAAGTTCATAAAAACTACAAAATACTGTGCTGAGCACAAGGTTTGGAGTGAGCTTTTTAAGGGCAGAAGTCACATCTTCTTGATTTTTATTTCCATGGTAGACAGTCCATTAATGTGTGCTGATTAAGTGATTAAAAGAATGAGAGAAGTCTTGTTGAATGATATGGGACTTGAAAAGTAAACTATAGAAGAGCAAATTAAAGGCTACTCATAGCAAGCAGAGTAGCAGGCCCACGTGCTCAGAGGTTAACATAACTAGAGACAGGAACTGAGAAGAAGACTGACCTTAATGAAGCCCAGGCTTGTTTTGAGGATAATGATGGATACAGATGGATAGATGAGATAGATGGAGATAATGGGGAGGTCTTAAGAGCTCTAGCAGAAAAATATAGAGTTGATGCTATGGGTAATAGAAAACACCAATAAATCCCTGAGCAAGGAGACAATTTGAGAAAAGTGGCATTTTAGAAAGACTGATCTGAAAAATAATAGAATAATCCAAGTGTGAGATCAGGAAGGAGTGAATTTGAGTTTGCCAAATGGTTGAACTAGAATGCAGAGCTACAAGAGCCAAAAGCACAGAGAGAAGTAACAATTTAACACAATGACCGAGTGTCCTTTATGTGTCTGGAACAGTGCGAGGGGCTGAGGGGAAAGAGATGAAGGAGATATGATCCTGGATGACTAGTCACCAAGAAGATGAAAATGAAGATGAGAGAGCTCTGCCATTGGTGTCCAAGTATGAGACCAGAAGTGGTGCCATCTCAGACCTCAGGTCAGAAGGGTGAGATACTTATTCCAGACATGTAAGTTGATGGGGGGACAACTCACTTTTTTTTCCTCTCATCCCTTCATTAGTATTTATCTCTCTGGTAAGATTTTAAGCTTCTCCAAAAAAGGAGCCATATTGTTCACATCATTCAAGATGCTCTGGTCGGCATTGGAAATAAAGAAAGAATATGATGAATACCTATGGTCAATTAACTAAATGTCATGAAATCCAACAGGAATTTCTTTTTAAACTTATTACAATAACCTAGTCTCTCTCTATTCCCTCATTATCATTTTATATTTCCTCCTACCTTTTCTCGATTCCTTCACAATTACCTCTCCACTCCTGCCGGGATTTGTTTCCTGCTGCTCCCGCCATCTGGCACACTGTTTTTGAGTCTCAGAGACTCTATCAATTTAGAAATATCATCTTTCTTATATTTCCAAAAAACTTAACATGAAGAGAGAAAGAACTGTATATTAAAGCTGAGAAGTATTTTAAGAAATACCATGTGGTAAGTGTTAGGAAGCTACACCATGTTGGTATTGAACTTTTGAAGTCCAGGGGCTCAGATTCCACTACTGGCTTTTCTGTCTTACACCTCTATCTTTCCTTTCTTTGTGCCTGAATTGTTCTAACCATAAGTGAAAAATACTTTGATCTGATAAACTCTCACAAAGAAGAAATCCAGAACCCAGAACAGGCCTGAGCACAGAGTTGGGTTAACAAGAAAAATCCATGACAGGTAGGAAGTAACTCTCCAGCACATCATTTCACAGGTGATTACAAATGCAGCACAAGAAAGGCAGGTGCTATTAAAACGGTGGACTGCCTGGTCAATAATAATCTATAGACAAAAGAAATGGGGACTAAAAGGACTTCTGAGGGGATGAAAACTGGGTTTCAATTCTGTAACAAACTAATTGATTGACACTAACTGCTAGAGTCCTGCGTTAAGCACTTTGGGTGTTCCAGGCTCGTTAGGAATACAGTGCTGGACTAACCACCGACAATTTAGCACAGGGAAGATATAGGCAATGATGTGTGCTGTTAGGCCAGATGTGGTCATGTCCAAACCCCACCTTGATAATCAGCATGAACAGTGTAAAGGATGGAGGGAAATTCAGCTGTAAACCTTCTAGAGAATGCTATCTGTGAGAATCTAATCTGTGTTTCCTGAGTCATTACTCAGTGAAAGACACCATACTTTACTAAGGGAAGCCTTGTAGTAAGAGAGTAAGAGAGGAAGAGTACAAAAGAGAAAAATCAAAAGACCTGCAAGTCTACTGGAAGCTAGCTCTACAACCCTGGGTAAGACCTTTTACTCCGGATTTCTATATGTTTATCTGGAAATGGGAGAAAGGCACATACTTTCTCATACAAAATTCAATGGTTTTTTAATTGCCATTTTTGCTATTTCTTCTTCACCAAATAAATAAATAAATAAATGGTGAATCTCATCAAAACATTTGGAACATTTTGGGGTAAACAAGTCTACCTTGAAGATGGAACACGTGCGTGATCATAGTGCAACCAAAATACCATCTATCTACTGGGCATTCTTACTTAGATCCAAATTTTTGTCTCTTTCCCCCTCTTATAAGTCATGCTATATTTATATCCCCCAAACTCCAGTCTTGAGAAATATGACGTTGACACTAATTAGTAAATGATTAACTACCATGTAGGTACTGAAAGAGCTTATGGCAAAAGGGATTATCATTGGTTCCCAGATTTCAAATTTCATAGATGGGAGGGTGCTAGAGACGAGAAAGAATTGGAGGAGAAAAGACTCACATATCTTATCTTGACAAATCAGGAGATGTCTGAATAAAGCTGTCTAGTCGAAATGTAAGTCTGAAGCTTAGGAGAAGAATCTGGGCCAGAGATAAAATTCAGGACTCATTGATATATTGATGATAATTGATATAATGAGAATGGATTAGATCAACCAAGCAGGAAAGGATGCGGAGTGAGAAAAATAGTTTACTTAGGAAGAAAAAAAAATGCTAGAATTTAACTGGTAGGCAGTAGAGGATGCCATGAAGAAAACCAAAAAGACATACCCCATGAGGTGTCATGATAACCAGGAGAGTGAGGTTTCATAGAAGCCAACATAACAGATTTTGATGAAGT
This sequence comes from Panthera uncia, assembly GCF_023721935.1. NCBI lineage: Eukaryota > Metazoa > Chordata > Mammalia > Carnivora > Felidae > Panthera > Panthera uncia. Next base: position 115,227,800 of record NC_064809.1, on the reverse strand, counting down.
AATGTCAAACAGCAGAAAAATCCAGAGAGGGACTTAAGATAAAGTCAGAATGATCAGGTGATTAAGACAGCTGTTAGCAAGAACTACTTCAGAAGAATAGAGTAAGCAGACCCAAACACAAGTGAGGAAAAGAGTAATTTGCTTTTATTTAGAGGAATATGAGGGATTGTGGGGCTAAAGCACAAAAGACAGAAAGCGAAAAGCTAATAGTAAGTGTGATAAATTCTAAGTACTTGCTTTTTCCATTGCCTGTAACTGGATAAAGGTGGACTATTTTTTAGTTACTGGCATGAGTCTATCAAAGGTTGACTCATTTCTGGAAGAACTGACATATCACACTAAAGAAAATAACTTAGCATCTCAGAAAGGGGGAGCCTTCTAAATCCCATTCCCTTGTCTGCCGTGTTACATCTGTCAGGTTTTTAAACAGTCATTCAGCCTCTTTGTTGATCCATTTCCTTAGCTGTGGAATGGGAAAATAATTCCCTTTTAATTGGATCCTTAAGTGCTAAGGGCTTTTCAGACTGCCCAAGACTCAGCAGTGTTTAGAGACAATATCCTGGCTCAGAAATTTCCCAGCTACTTTGTCCTGATACTGAGAAAGCCACTTCTCTCTTCACTTGAACTCCTTAACCGGAATGCTCAAGATGTAAACTTCTTCTGGCAGGTTTGTTAGGCTTTGGACCCTCAACTATCTCCTTGGGTCTACAACATGCAAAGTAAAGTGGAGAACTGAAGAAATGATCCAGAGAATCCAGCCCCCAGCTTGAAGTTTGAACTTTATAAAACTAAATTCCTGCAGCATAAGCTAGGGCCTCCAGTTTATTGGGTCTGTGCAGGTTCATTTGAATTCTCTGTTTCTTTCCTCTTGAATTTCAGCCTCTACCGATTTTGTATCCCCCAGGAGCTGTCGTTAGTAGCCATATATCCTCTTGTAAATAAACCCAACTGTCTGCTGGAAATTTCCACTTGCATACCCAGCCATCTCACCAAATGCAATGCACCTAAAATCAAATTCATCAATCTCTCCCCCAAAACTGGCTTCTTCCCAGACTCGGTTATTTCTGTCAATTGACATCATTCTCCCCGTCACCCTGGCTTAGATCCTCAGCATCATCCCTGTGCCCTCACTCTCCCTTGTCTTCTGTACCCATTCCCCAAGTCATAAAATTTTTCCACTGAGATACTGAAAGGCTTGACCCACCTGTCCCTTCTAGTTTCCAGTGTTTAATACTTCCCATGTGCCAGATACCATGCTGAACACTTGAACACTTGATAAACCTCACTTAATCCTCATGACAAGTTTAGGAAGAGGCTGATGGAATTTTCCCCATTCTGCAGATGAGAAACTTGTGGTTCAGAACTTGTAAGGTGACTGCTAGGGACTGACTGTTCACCTTCCCACAAAGCCCTATCTTGAAGCCCTGACCTCCAGTGTGACTACATGGAAATAGGTTCCCTGAGGAGTGATAAAGACTAAATGAGGTCGTAGAATGGGGCCTTAATCCAACAGGGTTGGTGCCCTAATAAGAAGAGGAAGAGACACCACAGCTCATGCTCATTCTCTTGCTCTCTCTCACTCTCTCCACCATGTGAGGATACAACAAGCCAAGAAGAGACTCCTCACCAGAAACCAAATTAGCCAGCACCTTGATCTTGCACTTCCCAGGCTCTACAACTGTGAGAAAACAGATTTCTGTTGTCTAAGACACCCAGCCTATGGCATTTTGTTATAAGAGGCTGTGCTGACTGAGATGGGGACCAGACCCAACCCACAGCGAGGGCACAGAGGTCAGAAATGGTCCAAAGCCAGGACCATTTCTCTTTGCAAAGCATCCCCTGAGCCACCATGCTGCACAGCCCTGGTCAGCAACCTGACTCAGGCTTTCACCACCACAGAGGGAAGCTCCATAATAGCTTCCTGGCAACCGCTTTGCTTCAAGTCCTCCTTAGCCTCCTCCAATCACCTGTATGTCAGGTTCTCTCTCCTCAAACACCACCTGAATCAGATCATTCCTCTGACCAAAAAGCTTTTAGTGGCTCTCCACTAACTACAAAGTAGGTTTAATCTCTTTAAACAGGCTTCCAAGTTCTCTCCAAGTTGGCCCTCGTCTTCTTATCCAGCCCTAGGTCCCCTCACTGCCTATCCCCAAGGCACCCAGAGGCATGAATTATTTGTCTGTGAGTTCCAATAAGGGCAAGGACTATGGTGGCCCCCTCTCTGTATGACTAGTGTCTGGCACATAGTAAATGCTCAATAAATAGCTATCGAGTGACTGAAATGGTACATGCTATTCACCTGGCCTGGATACACTCCATGTCCTCCCATCTGCAGTCTACCCACCCATCACGACCAAGGTCAGATCTACCTCCGTGGCGCCGGCCTGTCCAGCCACCCCAGCCCACCATGATCTTGCCCTTCTCCAAACCCCTCCTCAAGTATTTTCTATCCCTGTGACCCACTTGACACAGACCACTTACTAGCATGAATCAACATGATCATTCACATTCAGGAATGTTCATTTTTGCATTGTCTGCAATAGTGAAACAATGGTATCAATTTGTGGCAAAGACTGCCAGTGCCTCCTAAGATCCCTTCCATTCTTCTTTATTAAAAAACTCTAATCCTTAGCTGGGCCTACTGCCACCTAACTTAAAAAAGATAAAAACAAAACAAAACACACACATATCCCAGCCTCCTTTGCAGCTAATTATGGCCACAGGACTGAATTTTAGTCAATCAAGAAAAGGCACACCTTCCTCTTCCATATCCTCAGTCCCACTGCCTAGAATTCAGGTGGGACTCTGGAACTCCAGCAGCCACACTGGACCATAAGGACAAGGGCATACTAGGGGAGAAAAGAACTACATCTATCTTTCTACCTACCTATCCACTTACCTCTATATGTACCTATTTGAGAGAAAAATAAATGGTATGTGCATTATATTTTTAAGTAAAAGGATGGATTTATGTATTACTTGCATAGCAAATGACAAAAAATTTTAATCATAAAAATGCTAATTTTTTCTACTTTGTATATATGTTGCTTCCTAAATAATCTTTTAAGCTTCTCAGAAGCAGAGATCAGAACCTCTGTTTTCTTTGTGTCTGCCACTCTCCCTAGCATGTAACAGATCCTAATATTTGATTGGCTAAAACCTGTCAGAATTTGTCAAACACTGACTATCTGTACAGAAACACTGAGGGTAAGTAGTGAGGGGGGGACTTAAAAAATGAATAACTTTGTATTTCATAGTCTGAAAGGCTACTCACTTCTCTAACCCTAACATCGGAGATTCTACACTCAATTAAATATTAATGTGTCTGACATCTTCACAGCTCCCTTCTTCCCACCTCCCACCAAATTTAATTCATGCATAAGCTAAAAATTAACTATTTTGAATTTTAAAATGAGAGGGAAATGTTGGTTATGGAGTTTAACAGCAACAGAGGCTGAACGGAGGAAAATAAAGACAAAAATGAAATGAAATGGAATTTCTTTATAACATGTGATTTGAAAGATGAAATTAACACTCATCCACCAACTTACCAGGTTCAAACTTATTCTCACCCTATGTACTTATACGCCAGAGGATGAGATTTCTAAGTATCAGTACTGGAAATCCATCCATATTTTGTGCCCTTCACCGGAAGACTTTGTTTGGGGCCCATCAAGAGGTAATGGGGCACAGCACAGAAGTTTATTGGAAAAACCAGCTCTTGTTTGTTTCATAATTATATACTTGACATTTGGAAACTCCTGCTTGTTACTAATCGCTTAATTAGGCGCTCCAAAGTTCATAAAAATCATAGGTTTAATTTCAACTTAAAAGATCCTTTGGTACCTCTTGCACTGCAATCTGGTCTCACCCACTGTACACGAGATCACAGCCCTGACAAATGATCGCTGACGATAACAGACCTTGTTTAAAGGAGAGAAATCTACACACAGTGATGACCTGATTTTTTTTTTTAATCTGTGTCCAGGGAAAGAAGGTGTGGAACAGATAAACAATAATGGCAAGAAGAAGGAAGAGGAGGAGGAGGAGGAGAGGAGAAAAAAACTAATTGTTGACGTTACATTCAGCAAATCATTAAATGAAGCTTCAATTAACAGAGATTTACATAAACAGTCTAAGTAGTGAGTGACCTTCAGGAAAATTACTACTAAGGCAAAGGCCTTTGCATATCTCTTTAGAGACGTTGGACCAGAGAAAGACCTCAGCTGCATGTCTTATTACAGGTTTCATTTAAATCACCAAGATTTTTCCTGAACTATCTATACCTCTTAGCTAAAGCAAGTGGCATATTTGATGAATTTTGGCAGTTATAAACACACATATACACAACACCCAAAGTAATTATGTCTAGGAGTACAAACTACATTTTGTTTTCTTACGAGCAGTCATTAGAGAAAATGAGGATGACTTTAACGGTGAAAATACTTTTGACAACAAAGGGTTTTATGAAAATGCAGAATATCACTTCAAGTCAGTATTTCCCAAAATGAGTTACTAAAAACCCTGATTAATCAATATATGTTTCACACACACACACAAAAAGAGCTCAGTGGTCAAAAGAACATGAAATACGATGCCTACTATATTCTCTCTTCGATATTTATGTTAACATATTACATTCTATAAGCATATTAAAGGCTCTAAAAAGCCATGCAACAAAGTAATCTATATAAATGTAACCAAATACTTTTTTCCCAAAGTAACTTATATTACTATTCCACTTTGGGAAACTATGCTCTAAATCAATAGTCTCAGGTTGGGTTTTCACTGTGCATTTATAATCCTCAACTGACGCTACTTACCATGAAGGTTAGTTACCAAATTCTCACTGTGGTTAAAGCACTAAAAAGAACAAGGGATGAAGAAAGTAGGATCTCTGATCTCCAGGAGCTTACACTCCAGTAAAAAATCTAACATACATCCCACACTAAATGCATCATGGTTCACGGTACATGCAGGCAACAGTTGCCATAGTTAACTTGCACAGGAAAGGTTTCAGATTCTGTGGAATTTCAAACTGAATTTTAAAAAATGGATTGAATTTCATTTGGGAAGAGACAGAGTTTGGAAATAACGAGGTGCAAGGATAAAGGGGCAGGAAACTCAAGGTGTTCTGTAGGATGATGACTAATTGGCTAGTGTAGAGATTTCGGGTAAGGATCCTAGAGGCTAAGTGGCTGGAAAGCTCTCCAGCAATTTTAACTAGAGTTCAGATTATGAGGTGCTTGAATGCAGGGCTAAGGAAGGTGGGAATTATTAGGTAGGCAAGATAGAATAATCGTAAAGATAGTATGATTAGAGCTCTGTACAGAATGGTTTGCAAGGCTACCCTCAGTATGGGAGTGCAGCAGCCTGAGGCTTCTCATCCTCTGCTTGGATCACAGCAATACATAATTGAAGATCTTAAACAAATCCATGTTACAAAGATTCAGAGTGGTATGTGTTTTATCAGAAATGTTCACAAGCAACCAAGAGACTAGAAAATTATGGCTTTGGAATAACACAGAAGGGCGATAAATTTCCTCTATCTTTCATAAATCCAACCTGATAGCAATACAAACGAGTAAACCTGAAATATCACCCTGGGCACTCCCACTGTCACTCGGGGTAGTAACCACGGAATAGCCCTGCAAAACTGACGAGACCAATTTCACCACTGCAACATTTATTGGTTACGAGAGGTTACCTTTATCCTTCAAAAGCCACACACTAGTAAAGATTTACATGAAGCAGAAAATTTCGTATCAGGAATCTGTGTGTTAAAAACAAACAGACAAACTGGCAACTTCATATACTTAAAAATGAAAACAGAAAACACACAATTTTATGTTTAAAACCCAATGACTGCTTGCTTTAGAAAAACAGTTTTACTACCACGACTGCCTTCACATCTAGTGGTACAGTTTAGGTAACCAGGAATCTATAATGGTGTTTGCTAGGAGGGTGAAATAGGTTGAAATGAGACATGGAAAAAATATTTTATTTATAATTATAATAAAACACAAGTGGCAAGTTTCCCCAATACCCAGGATGGCTCTCCTCATACAGGAGGCTTTTCACTGGGATTTATGCAGCACTCTATGGAATTTCAAAACAACGGACCACTGAATATGTCTGAAGTCTGACTAATTAGAATGGTTGGTATAAATAGGAAGTTTGAGTTCACTTACATTACTAAGTAATTAAATATCACTCTTTTTTTAGTCCTTTTTGCTAAAAATCTTCCTACAATGAATTAATACATATTCCTGCTTGTTTAGTGCATTATTGAGATTAGTCATTTCCAAACTCCAAACTGGCACCAGACTGGCTATATCCAAATTACCTGGAGAGCTTCTGAAAAATGTAAATTCCTGGCCTGCTTCCACCCCCACACCCCACTCTCACTCTGATTCTGTGTGGGTCTAAATGAAGTTCCAGAGATATTCTTTAATGACTCAGGTTTGTGAAACCTCTAATCTAGATGATAATCAGATGTTTCTCAGATGTTTCACAATATCAGAAGGGCCATGAAATCTCAAGATTTTATGTTACTACTGTGACAAGGACCATGCTAGGTAGATACCAAACCCTTTTCCCTTTTATTCCTGGGCACAGAGCTGGACTACATTTCCCAGCCTCCCTTGCAGTTGGGTGGGGTCATATGACTAAGTCTCAGCTATTGGAATGTGGACAGATGGACTGACTGTGTACCACTTCTAATCCTGACACGCCCCGCCCCCCAATCTTCCCAGAGAATCTTCCAGTTTAGCTGCCTTCCTTTGCTTGACAATCAGGATCCTTAGATTCAGTTAAAAAACGGTGAGATTGTAGAGGAATATCAGAGCCACAAGAAAGAAAGAGTCCAGGTAACTGAATTTAAGATGCGGGGACCCTTTGTTGCTGCCATTAGTTTACCCTTACAAGTACAAAACCCTTAACAAAACCATGCCTTGGTTGTTGATTTAACATTTTGAAACCATAAAGAGATATACTTACATTTCAACGTCTAACTAGGCATACTTAGATGTTAGGCATAACATCTAAAAGGCACAGAACCATAGCAAATATTTAACATTTAAAATAAAATCTGATATGAGCTTGTTTTTCTGTTGTTTTCTTCTTTCTAAAAGTGGAGTACAAAAAAAAAAAATCTGGTTAATTGAGAGTTCCAGGTAATGAGATCTCAATTTCATAAGGTTTTATAACAGTTACAGGAATAAAAACAAAATATAGCAACTAATAAATCTGAATTCTCAAAGACCAAAAGAACACAAAATAAAAGGCTGTGAAATTTCAAGACTTAATAGAATCACACAACCAGAGGAGTATTCAAAAGGTCATGATATTTATTTACTTTTGAAAAAATCTGTAGGAAGAAATTCTACCACTGAGCTCATCATTGTCATCACCTTGGAGGTGGTTTTACAATATAATGTTGAGAGGACAAGGTTAGGAGTTAGAGGTGGGTCTACATCCCAGCTCTTCTGCTTAGTACTTGAAAAACCTGAATAATCCAAGGCTCCCTCTCCCCATTTGCACAGTGGTGATATTACCTACTTCATGGGTTGCTATGAAATTAAAATGGGCTTTCAGGCAATATATGGCACACTGTAAATATTTAATGCTTGCTTAATATAGTATTACTATAGTATTAACATCACACTAGATTATAGTTGCCCCCATTACTACTGCTGCTGTCTCCCTCCAGCCACCTCTCCTGCAACAGATCTTAGTTGCAAGGTTTTTTGGTGGGTTTTTCTGTTTTGTTTTGTTTTGTTTTTGAACAACCAGTTATTGTCTTCATGCATAAGGAAGATCAGGAGCCATAGCTTGCTAATTCTTATCCCAAAAGAAAGATGAGGCTAATGGCAGCTATGCCTGGAATTCTATATAGGTAAACACTGTTCTTGTAAAGCTACCACTAGTGTGCTAATATCTGCACTTCTCAATCCTTTTTCTGCCAACCATGAAGACCAGTAAGTCCTGGGCAAGGATCATTGGTGCTTGACGCTTCTCTAAAAATGGTAAAACTCTGCCGATTCTTGGAGACTAGGGGAGGGCTGCCTGTCATGGTCATCCAATCTCAGCAACCCTGAGCTGCAGGGGCCCTTCTTCTCACAGCCCACCTCACAAGTGCAAGTCCACAAGAGGGAGCACAGATCATTTGATGGAATGCACCCTCCTCTCTCCACCTGGACTGCCCGAGGCAGCAGGGAGAGCCTGCCCCCGCATTGCTTTTGATAAGCTAGTGAGGAGACCCTCAGTTTTCTAAGTTTTAGTTTGAAAATTGAATTCAGGAACTTGTCAACTCTGACAGCAGAGCTTTAACGTTCAGTTCAAAAACCATCTGCTTGTACTTTATAAAACCCAGCTTCTGACTTCAGAGCAGTAGGATTTTTCAAAATCTTCACTTCGTCGGGAATGAAAACTTCAGTTTTCCTTCCTTCCAATTAAACTTGGGTTCTTTATGAAAGCCATTACATTTTTCTCCCTCTTCCTACCTAATTCTTCCCCCCAAACCACCTCTTTGAGCTCACAGAACTCAGTCTTACATTTCAAAAAGCAAAGCTGAGACTTTTGGGGAATTGTGGACCCTCCTCATCAGCAAAGACTGAGAACAAAAATAGATAATACACCCGGGATTAATCGCCAATCAACATGTTCAACTGACAGGATTTATGACACTTGAGGTTTTAAAAATAATAACAAGCAAAGCCTGTGGGAGAAACCACTCCATACCTTGAAGTTACAAAAGTCACACCTGGCAGCAGAGACCTCCATCAAAGGCTATGTATTGAGAGGTAAAATTACCGGGACTCAAAGGGATAGGTCAGAACCCTACACAGGGCAGGAAACCAAAGGTAAAACCACGATCCAATGACAGATGGCAAAGTCCTGTCAATTCCAGGGAAATTACACGGTGAAATTCATTTCTGACATTTCATTCACACAAGAATAACAGGACCCTGAAGTTAAACAATGACATTCTGAAAGGAAACACCTCCGCAGATGACGCTTCTTGCATAGTTCAGCCTTCAGGGCATACACCCAAACCAGAATTTCATACGGTTCAGGCGTGTGTGGGAGGAGGTGAGGGGGGGATGGAAATGCAGAGAGAGCAGAGAAATGAGGAAGAGGGGGAAGACAGCCAACACCTAAGCAAAGGGAGGATACAGTGACAATTCATTTCTACTCCCTCCCAAAGGACCTGAACCTTCACTCTATAGATTTTTTTTAAGTGACATTTGAAAGGTGCTGCAATCATCCATTCATTTGGGTTCTGTATGGCCTTTAAATGTAATATTTCAACTGAGAGTTCAAGCTGCTGGGGAGTTGAGATGTTTTCATGAAAAGTAACCAAGCCAGACAGTTCCTATTGTCTAGAAGATCCTGTTGAAGGGGAGAAGAACTAAAATTAGCCACTTTGGCTAATTTTATCACTCAGGCCCAGGGGCACAGGCTTCCAGACTGTTCCACTCTTCCTAGCAGGAAGGTATTGAAGGAAGCAGTCCTTAGATACTGGAGAAATCCAGTATGTGCTTCCACACGTGCTTCGGAGACGTGGGGGAGGGAGGGATCATATCTCAGAGCTGTTTCCATTTACCAACACAGGAAACAAAGTTAAATGCTTTTTAGTGACTGGCAACTCAAGAAAAACAGAGCCCTTTTATTTTTTTTTAGGTTTTTATTGAAATTCCAAAGGCAGGATAGATGATATTCTAAATTCTAGTTGCTAATTTCTTATTGTCATCCATTTGAATGATGGTCATTATTACTTTCATTAAGATTTATTTTAAATTTATTTTCAAATGGCTTCAACAATGATTTTAATTAAATATTACTAACATATACTGTATTAGAAATCAATTCTTAAAGTATAAAAAGCAACAGAAAGGATTCCTCATCTTACAACATAACACATGCACGTACGTGCACGCACACACACACCCCTCCAAACAGTTCACTTTTGTTTTCCTCTGCTTTAGAGAATAAACACAATTGCTTGCAATTCCAGTCATACTGAGTGGCCCGTGTGCCCTCCCTTTACCCCAGCATATGCATAACTGTTTCAAAAAGGTGATTATACACACATCTTTCTTCCCACTGGAGCAGCAGATTGGGGAGACTGAGTTTCCCCCGTGTGTCTCAGAAACACAAAACAGGACATTTAATTTGTTTAAGTTTCCAGAGTAATTTACCGGAGACAAAAATAAAATACCATGGCATTTTGCTGGCATCTTAAAAAAAGAAACTCTCTCTGAGAAGTACAATGAACCTCATGAGATCTCCAACATGAGTCTTCTATTTGTATGCGCACATATTTTTATAATTTTGTTCACTGAAGAACAGATTAACATATTCCAACCCATGCACATAGTGAAAGAGGAACTTCCAAGAAAACAGATCTTTTACGGGGCAGCCTTAAAGGTTACCAACAGCTACACAGGCCCAGGCAGCTATCCACACTGGCCTATCCCAGCCTCTGCAATCAAGAGACTCTGTTCCCTGGATCGCCTTAAATTGAAAACATTTGTTCCTATTTAATGGCATACAGCACCATACCAGCATCAGCCCTGAGTTTTAAAATCTTTGAAGAAAACTCCTATGCCTGTGATTAAGGTACGGCCATCTATGCTTTCGTTATTTTAAATGAAGCTTGAAATGAGAAGAATGATTTTTCTAAAAAGAAATCATTCATCTGCAGCTCGTGGCTTCTACACTGCATATGGTACCCAAGGAGGTCAAAGGCAGTCATCGTTTTAAAAATACTAGGTCTCTACTCTTTGTATTTGCACTGATCTGCTGCCATAGATGCCCTGCTGTCTTGGAAAACTTTCTCTGCTTGGGCGTGAGTTCTCAAGCTCTTTGTTGGCATGCTGATTCTCCTTACCATTGCAATGATAGGTCAGCACAAAACCCCTCAAATGTACGGGGTTCTCTGTTCCACAGCTTCTGCTTGCTCTAACTTGACCCCCAACTACCACATAGCTATTTAATAACCATAAGGAGGATCTGTAAGGCACCATCTAGTTATGAGGTATCACTTGACAACACACGTATCTAAACAACTGTCAGCCCTTCCACATCAGTTCAGAGTTCTTTAATTGCAAACAATGGAAAATGACTCAGGCTAACTGAAGCAGAGAAACGCTGTATCAAAAGAGTATAGGAGTCCCAGAGTAGATGTCCCAGAGGAGATGCAGCACAGAAAAAAGTAGAAGGCTAGAAAGGCTTGACGTCTAGCGAACAAGAACAACTGGATAGTCTTAACTGGGAACTGCTACTGGAATGAAAGAGTCCCGGTCAATACCCTAGTCATGAGGGTGTTGCTTAGACCACATCACTGATTTAACAGAGTCTCAAAAGGTCAATTCCACTTGGCTTATATCAAGGTTTCTCAACCTCTGCATAACTGACATTTTGGACCAATAATTCTTTGTTGGAGAGGAACTGTCCTGTGCTTTGTAGAATAGCTGGCAGCATCTCTGGCCTCTACACACTAGATGCCAGTAGCATTACCTAGTTGTGACGACAAGTTCTCCAGACATTGCCAAATGCCCCCCACCCCCAACCCTGGAGGCAAAATCATCCCCAGCTGAGAAATGGCTTAGACTGAATCACAAAACTGTCCATCTGATGACTTAGGAAAGGCCACTCCCTTGATGTAAAATAAAATCCCAGAAGACAAAGGCAAGGTAGGTAAGTCTCCCAAAAGGAAGTCAGGATACTATTCCCCAAAGATAAGAGAATTAATGCTTGCAGTCCATTTCAACACCGGTAAGCAGAAAGTTGAAGAAGATTGTTTTCTAGCCCATGTATTCAGAGAAGAAGAAAAAGAAGCTGGAATTTAATACAATTCCAAAAACAGACTGTAGGAAAAGCAGTCCATCAGAATGGTGCACTAGTCCCTCACAATGCTGTGCATTCATTTCCTGCAAAAGCACAATCCGAGTAAAGTGGGTGTTCTCATTTTCATTGAAATGCTCCATGTTTCCCTATCTGTTTTTAAATCCTGCCAGATCTTTTTCCAACTCTTGGTATCTATGGACTTGTGGTAATTGACATGGCTAATTTAAGGGAAACTGATTCCAAATCCCAGAAAACACCCAATGCATCTCTGTATTAATTAGTCAGTTAACTCTGTTGGTTCCAACATGGTGCTAATGAGACCAAAGACATGAATCCAATCCTCATGCCATATGGGCTTGTTCCACAGCCAGCCCGGAGCCCCACTCCAACCAGCCAACTGATAGATAGATGTATATGGCTGCTGGCAGGAAGGGGGGAAGGAGAGAGGATGGAGGTGTCCAGACAAATCCGTCTCCACTGCTAGCACACCCCGTGTGGCACATTCTCCCAGAAAAGGGGAGAGAATCCTCATGGAATCCAGAGCACAGCACACCCATCACGGTGCCTCTTTCCTAACACTCCCACGTGTAATGCCGCGCCTTTTCCTCTCCCCTTTCCAGCTCATACCTACTCATATTAAGTTCCTTTGCTGCTTCCTCTCCCTCCTGTTCATTACCATTTCTTAAAGATTGGAGTGCAGAACTTCATCTCCAATTTGCACTGACTCTAAATTCCCTGATCCTACCATCAGCAGCAAGTCTGGGCTTGTCTCTTCTTCCATTATTATTTCTGACAGCCCCAAAGAAATCACTTAATATTCATTTCAGCCTCCTTTTTCAGACAGTCTTAAAAATCAATTTCAAAATTTTTCTTCTTGATCCTGTCATTTAGCACTGAAATGGCCCAAACTGATTACTTGGGGAGCATTAGCGTTTCTCCCTTCTCCCCCCTTGATGTCAGACTCTGTGAGTCTGTTCTGGTATAATTTGGTTTGGTTTTTAGTTCAGGGTGGTTGTTTTTCACCGAGAAACATGATTTTTTTAAGCTACATTTGTAGAACAATTATCCTTATTAAAAAAACAAAAAACAAAACAACAACAACAACAAAAAAAAAAACACAGCACTAAAGAATAGGCCAAACCCTTTGGCTAGGAGAAAAATCAGATTCAATGGGTGAAGAAAGAAAAAGAGAAGTCTTGAAATTCAATTACTATAATACCTCCAAGAGTGCCACGTGAAAGCTTCTACTTTCCAAACAGTAAATTAGCAACAGTAACATCATCTTATTTATTAATAAAAAGGAGAAGTTAAAATAGCCATTCATGATAAGACGCTGAAAGCTGCAAGGAAGCCAAGAATGGGAAGAAAAAGGTCTGAAAGGGAAAAAAAGGGAAGGGCAGCTTTTATAAAGAAGAAAAAAGTTCTTTGTCTTTGCTGCCATTCTGTGAATAGTCTAGAGAATTCAGTCCATTATTATTGTCGCTGCCCTTCTTCCTTGCCATTGTTTTGCTTTTTCAGGTTGTCTTTAATTCTCCAAGTAACATTATTAGAGAAATGGAGAGGTCGAAAACCACCAGGAGGACCAGGGTGTGGGGGGGGGGGGTTGGGAACAGAACTCAATGAAACGTGTCCAGAGCATTTTATCCCTTAGCCTGTGTTTTCTCTTCTTAGCAAGCAGAGGACGGTTTTAAAAGTAAGAAATGCTGCAGACATGACATTAAAAAAAGCCCTGGACCATGCAAAACAGTCCTCCAGCTTGATAACCGTAACCAGTCTTTGCTCTTAAGAATCACTCTGCTATATTTGTAATTTCACCAGCTTGTTATTTATATTGTCACAGTATCTTCACAGACATCCCCCTACCACGACTCTCACTTGAGAAAGGAAATATCTGCTAAAACGATGAGGGAACAAAAGCCATCGGCATGAACTGCAAGAGAGAAAACAATTGGATTTTTCTTATAGGATCAAAGAGTCAAAAATCATTCTTTCTGGGACTGTGGAACATCAAACATTGGGACTTAAAAAGTGTCACCTCAGGAATTAACAAACAACAGAATGTGCACCCAGCCCCAAACCATTTTCTGAGACTCAAGACAAATTGTAGGAACCCGTCCACATCACGGCAAATGTAATCACACAGACTTTGAAAGGGCACAGTGTGTCTGGTGATGAGAGCACCCTCTATCTTTTCTGCCTACCAAACATGCGACCCTTCTATGTACACCAAGTGTCCTTCTAGCGCCACCAGGAGGCCACTTACACTGCGCCATGGTACTGTCCTGGCTTTTAGGCGCTGATTGCATGACGTCAGCCCATGACTCCAATGGACTGAAAAATCACCTCACATAACCAAGGGACAGTGACAGTACTACTGGCTGAATGTTTACTGAGCCCAGTAATGCATCTCACTTCCCCTGCAACACTGCCGCTGACTAGGAATTCACTCATCTACATGGATGTGCAGTTAGCCAGGGGATACTTTGATGAGAAGGGGAAAATGAGAACTGTTAGATTACTGACCTTTTTTTTTTTAAATAAATGACTCATCTTTGAAGACTGTGAAGGTCGCTGTGAGAAGAAAAATTGTAATAGAGATCCCAAACTAAGGCATACAATAAGAACAGATGAGTTCTGCAATCACACCCAGAATTCTTCTGAAAGTTCTGACAGACTTCAACCAAAGCCAACAGAAGAACATCCACACTTTCAAAATTAGGTTATGATTCACTTTACCAAGGGTCCATTTATTTCACGAAGGGACTGGCTTCTAAATTCTTACAAATAACATTAGCTCTTTAAATGCATTTCTAATTGCATTAGAATTATAAATATTTCAAACTAGTCTCAACCGTCAGAAACGGAAAATCTGAACTACTCATGCAATTAACACATATCTGTAGGCTAACAGGACTAGAAATGGGACCCTGTGTGAGAATAACACACCTTTAATCTAATGATGCCACGCTCTCAGTTTATCGGTCTTCATCTCTCATTTCCTTACAATGCTTCGGCATTTACAAAACTGTCTTTGATTCTAACAAAACAAGTGTAATGTAAACCCAACGCAGAATCACATAGCATTTTCACTGGCAGGTGACCATTAGACATCACCTAACAATACCTCCCTCTAAGGTTCAAGGTCCCACAAGCACATGCCTGATAGCCTCACTGAAACACAACCGCTGACAGGAGATGGCCACTTTTCAAGTCTCTTATACTTCATTCGACGTCAATGGCACAGGATCTCATACAGAACGAGTATGTGATATTCTATGATATATGAATGGGAGGACAGTTAAGAGGAAAACATATTTTTATTATAGTCACCTCTGTTCTGCTGAGATGGTTTCCTGATTCTTCCATTTCAAGTATTCTACGTAACTTCACCTTTTGAATCCTTTCCACCATACCATTCTCAGAGTTATTACCTAAGAATGCCATTCTTCATATAAATGCAGTCATATGATATGCATTATTTTGTGTCTGACTTCCTTTCAACATAATGTTTTGAGATCCAACCATGTTGTTACACTTATCAGTTCTGTTTTTAAGCTAATAGTCCATTGTATAAGTATATTAGAGTATGTTGTTTTCTGTTAATGAGCATCTGACTTGTTTCCAGTTTTTGGCTATCATTAATAAAAATGCTCTACACATTTTTGTTCATTAAAAAAAAAAAGAGAGGGAAGGGGTAGCCACCTGGAGCTCCCACTTCGGCTCCTCAGCTATACCATCAAAGGATACAAAAATGCTGATTCGAAGGGGCACATGCACCCCAATGCTTATAAAAGCACTATCAACAACAGCCAAAGTATGGAAAGAGCCCAAATGCCCACTGATTGGTGAATGGATAAAGAAGAGGTAGTGTATATACACAACGGAATATTACTCAGCAATCAAAAAAGAATGAAATCTTGCCATTTGCAACAACATGGATGGAACCAGAGGATATTATGCTAAGTGAAATAAGTCAGTCAGAGAAAGACAAATACCTTATGATTTCACTCATATGTAGAATTTAAGCAACAAAACAGATGAACATAGGGGAGGGGAAGGAAAAATCAAATAAGATACAAACAGAGAGGGAGGCAAACTAAAAGAGACTCTTAAATACAGAGAACAAACTGAGGGTTGCTGGAGGGGAGGTCATTGGGGGATGGGCTAAATGGATGATGGCATTAAGGAGGGCACTTGCTGGGATGAGCACTGGATGTTATATGCAAGCAATGAATCATTAAATCCTATTCCTGAAACCGTTATTACACTGTATGTTAACTAACTTGGATTTAAGTAAAATTTTTTAAAAGAATGGCAGCACCAAAAATCCCAAATACGATAAATTTCTTGAAAATCACCTATCAGATAACAGTAGCACATCCACTGACCTAAGGAAACACTGAGAGTGCCTTAAACCTCATGGAGAAAGAGCTCTCTGAATTTCACAAACGTCCTCAACTTTTAAGTCTGGCATTCTCTAACCTGAGAGTGGATCCCGGTCAACAATTCTGCAGGCTAACAATTAATTGATAACTCTTTGCGGAAGGCCTTTGTGGTCGAACGTTAGACTAGTTACTATGATGGAATAGAAAAAAAAAATCTATCAGACGTGGTTCTTCACCATCTTCTCTCTCACTGGGGAGACAAAACTAACACACAAGGCTGAGGAATAAATCCTTAAACTAACCTTTGGTTTTTTTAATTGAAATAGAAGAGGGATAATGCATGGATTTGCTAATAATACTTCTGTGCTGTACATATTGGCCTTGAGTGGCTCGTCCGTGGCTTAATCTGACTTCAGGGACATTTCATCAAGGCCTCTCTGGACTCTTCCACATGTTCAGCTGATACCACTTCCCAAGCATGGTGTCTTACAGAACACACTGTTGGGTGGCTGCTCTCTTTCCCATTTTATACAGAGCAAACATGAAAGTTAAACACTTTCAACACCTATCCTGTATTAGTTTCCAAAATTTTCTATGCCAACATGGAAATAAGCTTCCAAAAACCTAAAAAGCATCTTCATATAAATAGACGTCAAGCAGTTTTAAATACTTACAGTCCCTCTCGCACTCTTCTGCCAGTTTACTTATGTGTAATGTTAACAAGGGGAAGAAAAGAACAGGAAAGGAAACAGGAAACGTAGCTCATGCAGCTCAAAGCGAGCTGCAAGTGAAAGCCTGAAAGAAAACATAGGAAAGACATGCAGCAGTCCCCTCCCCATCATACCTATGATCGGCACAGTAAGAGATGAACAGCAACAACTAATAAAGTAAAACAATTATCACAATATACTGTAATGAAAGTGAGAGGTCTCCCTCTCTCACACATACAAAATACTTTATTGTCCTGCACTGTACTCACGCTTCTTCCTCTTGTGATGATGTGAGATGATAAAATGCCTACGTGATGAGATGAAGTGAGGTGAATGACGTAAGCGCTGCGACTTAGCACTAGGCCCCCGCTGACCTTCTGACATTTCATCAGAAGGAGCATCATCTGCCTCAGGACACAGCTGACCGCAGGTAACTGAAACTGCAGAAAGGAAAAACGTGGATAAGGGGGAACTACTGCATGTAAATCATTTGCATGAACCCTCAATTTTCCCTCTTAAGCTTCCCAGGATTCCATTTCACACTAAACACAGCAGAGACAGCTGAGACAAAGGGGGGTGGGGGGAGAGAATGAATCACTTAATGTACATTCTAGAAGAATATAACCCTATTCTTTTCTGAGAGAATTCATGTCAACTTCCCCTCCTCTGCAGATGAATAAAAGCATTTTTAAATAAAAAGTTGCCATAAATTTTGATGTTGCAAATAAATCCTCCAGATGTTTTGTGTAGTTTCAGAAGTAAAAAGCTTCCAAAGCATTTACTCTGAACATAACAGCGGACTCTACAAGAATACATCCGGCACTAAACCCAAAATGGTATTATATGAAACATACAGCATATTTCCCAGTTTTTTTAAGGAGACTTGGGACATTGAGAGCAATCTCTTGGGAATACAAAGTTAGGCTGCAGCAAATAAACTTTTTGGTATTTTAAAAAATTAAATGCTTAAATGCCTGGATCTGTTTGGAGTTATTACTTAAAACCAGAAAGAATTAAGACAGATTTTTAAGTCGGGGGGGGAGGGGAGCAAGTTAATGTTGGTTTTAATTCTTCACTTTATAAACACCTATTTATCAATGTTAAATAATTGCTGAAAATAATAGAATACCATAACATCTAAATGAACATTAAAATGTATTAGGTAAAAATATTTTGCATTTGGGTTCCAGAAACCACAATTACAGACTAAAGACTCCCTTACTTGACACAGAAAACGGAATTTGAAAAGAAAAAAAAGAAAGAAAAAGAAAAAAAAAAATTTGAGACTGCTGTGCCCTCTGGAGGTGGCACTTGGGAATTGAATAAATCGTCCCTAAATCGGTAACAATGACTTTCCTAAAGAATTGAACAAGCACTTGGAAATGCAAAGAAGGCTTAGAAGGTTTCATCCATGTTCCTTTCTTTGTGTCAAACCAGTTTTCAATGAATATTAATTTAGAATTTCAATTTAGAAATGTTCAAATGGGCACAAAACATTTTGGTAGAAGGGATTAAAAGCTTGTGTTCGATATCTGGAATACAATGATTAGGAACATGCTGAATATTACAAAAAGAAAGAACGGTAGTTCCAAGTCAAATATCCTGAAACCTCTTTTGGTGAACTGCCTGAAAGCAGACAGCCTACGCTCTTCAAACCATATTTCCCAACACTCTGGGACAGAACCAAATCATCTAGACTAGCCAATGCATATTCTATCTTCTCAGACTAATTCACCACCTCTCCTTCACTTTTCTTTTGACCTTTTTATAGTTCATTATTAATAAATGGAGCTGTATTTCCCCATCTAGGGAATATATTCCAGTGGGAGAGGAAATAAGTATTTCCTGTTGTTGTTTTAGAAACAGAAATTAATAAAGTTGGCTTAGTGTGTGTGGAATGTCAATAGGATTGATACACACACACACACACATACACACACACAAAGAATGTAATTATGGGTGGGGGGAGTCAAAAACAAACACTCAGTAGTACTTAACATGAAAACCAGAAAAAAGCCACTACTTCTAAAGATGAGAATGAAGACATCTCGATGGCAAAATCTGCCTTGGATGTGGGTGAGTGTTGTGTCTTTCTGAAAAAGTGGTGAGAAAGAAATGAGAGAGCGACTGAGTAAGACTGATGCGCGGGGAAGGGAGAGAATTTAGCTACTATCTGTAGGGAGTGGAGGAGAATCTACCCAAGTATCAGAGGGATGTGATTCTCTTCAGCAAACAGGTTCCCTGGTGCCATCTGAGTGCGTGGCCTTTGGACTGCCACGTGGAACTGGAACCGAAGATTCGAGAAGAAGGACGCAGAGAAGGTCTTCCTGGCTTCCAGTGAATCTGGGCCACACTTGCATCTCCGGTTCTGGCCCTCTGTCCAAAGGCAACTTCACTCTCAAACCCCACTTCCTTCCTCCTCCCCAGGGAGAAGCGAAGGGCCCGAGTTACTAGAACCTGGCTCTCAAGCCAGCTTCCACTTGTTTGTGGTTCCAACCTACCGGCGCAATTCTTAACTCAAGTTCTCCGGCCCCTTGGCCAGCCCCTTCTCAAAGTGCGCCTCCTCCCCCGACGCGCACTCCTTAAAGAGGCCCAGGGCAGTGCCCTTGAAACTCACGGTGATAGCCAGGTCCCACTGCCGGGTGCACGCGCGGCAACCCCAACTATGAAGCTACCACGTGAGGACGGCGGAGAGTCGGGGCCTGCGCGCGCAAGCCGCGCGTGGCTTCCCGCCTCCCTCGTCCGCGCACCTGCCCGTCCGCCCGTGGGCCGCAGCGCCACCGGAGCGCCGACAGAGGGCGCCCGAGGCCGGTCTCGCCTCCCCAGGCCAAGGCCGGGCAAGCAGCCTGCCCGGGCCAATGCGGAGTGCCCCTGTGGAGCCAGGGAGATGGCAGCGTGAGCTAAGGAGTAAGGGACACTGGGCTTCGGCATAGGGGACGACTTTCTGAACTTATCTGAACCTCAGACTCCTCATCCAAGAAAGCGGTGATAGCACGAATATCTAAGCCGTGGTTGTCAGTTATGACCATATATGCATTCGTTGTTCATTTTGGTCGCTCACAGCAAGTATCCTTGAGGTCCCTGCTATTTTCCAAGCGCTGTACAGGCACTAGACATACCCTGACAATCAAATTGGACCCAGGCTCTTGGAGTGAACATTTGAATGGGATGAACGTGGGGTAGCACGAATGAGATTGTGCATACAGAGCTCTTAGCACAGCTCCTAGAACATGCTCGGCCTTCTCCAAATGCTGGTGTTTATTATTATTAGGTGTCTATGCCTACGTCGACTCCATCCTCCTCCTACAGAAAAGAGGATTGGTTTATTCCTGGGTGGCCCAAGGCAGGGTACAGACTTCCTCACATTAATAGCTGGATGAGAGTTTGATTAATGAATAAAGCAATTGTATAAACTGTGCCCTGGACCCCTGGAGGAGGGTGGAAGTAATGGAAGGGACAAAGCACTGCCACTCATGAGGCAAATATTGCTGGAGCCTGGTGTGGAAACTTCAGGGTAACCTCCCTCCTGGGAAGGGCCTTGAATCTTTGAAGGACTGACCACTTACCCAAGATAAAATGGAGTCTCTTTCATTAAAAGAGAGGTGAGTCTGCACAGGGATCTCCCCCCCAGCTCATATCCTCCTCATTAAAAGCTTCCAATGGCATTTTGGGTGTTAGCTACCTCCTACCCTTTTTTAGGTGTAGTTAGGGGTTCCCAGTGGATTCAGGGCCCTAAAAAGTTTTCTCTTAGCGTTCCCCCTCAAAGGAACTGATCAGAGATGATAACTTATATCACTGAAGGGAGTCACATGGTTGTAGAAACAAATACTCAACAAATGAGAACGTTCTCTACTTTTTTAAAAAGGTTTTTTAGGGTTTTAACTCCTCAAACGGCACCCAGACAGAGGAAGGGTCCTTTTCCTCCCTAGGGCCACTGAGAATGATTTTTTCTTTAAAATAAATTTCAGGGAGCTGTATTCGTCTTCCACTGCTGCATAACAAATTACCATAAACTTAGCAGCCAAAAACAACACTCATTTATTATCTCATAGTTTCTGCGGATTGGACATCTGGGTACTGGTTCCTCCTGTCAAGGTCTCACATAGCTGAACTACAGGTATTGGCTGACACAGCAATCAGACAAGAAAAAGAAATAAAAGGTATCCAAATTGGTGAGGAAAAGGTAAAATTTTCACCATTTCAGATGACCTGATACTCTATATAGAAAACCCTAAATACTCCACCAAAAAACTGCTAGAACTGATAAGTGAATTCAGTAAGGTCACAGGATACAAAATAAATATACAGAAAGCCATTATATTTCTATATACTAATAATAAAGTAGCAGAAAGAGAAATTAAGAAAGCAATCCATTTACAATTGTACCAAAATAATGAAATATCTAGGAATAAACTTAACAAAGGAGGCAAAAGAACTGTACTCTGAAAATTATAAAACATTGATGAAAGAAACTGAAGATGATATAAACAAATGGAAAGATATTCCATGCCCATGGATTGGAAGAATAAATATTGTTAAAATGTCCATACTATTCAAAGCAATCTACAGATTTAATGCAATTCCAATCAAAATACCAACAGCATTTTTCATAGATGAGAACAAAGAATCTTAGAATTTGTATGGAATCACAAATGACCCAAATAGCCAAAGCAATCCTGAAAAAGGACAAAGCTGGAGGTGTCGCAATCCCAGATTTCAAGATACACTACAAAGCTGTAGTAATCACAAGAGTAGAGGACTGGTACACAAATAGACACACAGATCAATGGAAAAGAATAGAGAGCCCCAAAATAAACCCATGATTATAATGTCAATTAATCTTCAACAAAGGAAGCAAGAATATGCAAAGGGAAAAAGACAGTCTCTTCAACAAAAGATGCTGGGAAAACTGGACAGCTACATGCAAAAGAATGAAACTGCACCCCTTTCTTATACCATATACAAAAATGATCTCAAAATGGATTAAAGACTTAAATGTGAGATGTGAAATCATAAAAATCCTAGAAGAGAGCACAGGCAGTAATTTCTCTGACATTGGCTACAACAACATTTTCCTAGGTATGTCTCCTGAGGCAAGGGAAACAAAAGCAAAAATAAACTATAGGGACTACATCAAAATGAAACCTTCTGCAGAGCAAAGGAAATAATAAAAAAAAACCAAAAACCTAAGATACAGCCTACTGAATGGGAGAAGAAATTTAGAAATGATATCTCTGATAAAGGGTTAGTGTCCAAGATATATAAGAACTTATACAACTTAACACCAAAAAAAAAAAAAAAACCCAAAAATCAATTAAAATGAGAAGAAGACATGAACAGACATTTCTCCAAAGAAGATATACAGATGGCCAGCAGACACATGAAAAGATGCTCATCATCAAGGAGATGCAAATCAAAACCACAATGAGATATCACCCTACACCTGTCCGAATGGCTAAAAGCAACACAAGAAACAACAGATGTTGATGAGGATGTGGAGAGAAAGGAACCCTTGTGCTCTGTTTGTGGGAATGTGAGCTGGTGCAGCCCGTGTGGAAAACAGTATGGAGGTTCCTCAAAAGATTAAAAATAGAATGATCATATGACCCAAAGAAAATGAAAACACTAATTCAAAAAGATATATGCACCCCTATGTTTATTTCAACATTATTTACAATAGCCAAATTATGGAAGAAGCCCAGGTGTCTATAAATAGATGAATGGATAAAGAAGAGGTGGTGTATATATGTACAGTGGGATATTACTCAGCCAAAAAAAGGAATGAAATCTTGCCATTTGCAACAACATGCATAGATCTAGAGAGTATAATGCTAAGTGAAATAAGTCAGAGAAAGACAAATACCATGTGATTTCACTCATATGTAGAATTTAAGCAACAGAACAAATGAACAAAGAAAAAATAAATACACACACAAAAAAACAGACTCTTAACTATAGAGACCAAACTGATGGTTACCAGAGGGGATGGGGTGGGTGAAATAGGTGAAGGGGATTAAGAGTGTACTTATCATGAGCACTGAGTAATGTATCGAATTGTTGAATCAGTGTATTGTACATCTGAAACTAATATGACACTGTATGTTAACTATATTGGAATTAAGGTAAAATGTAACATAACATAACGTAACATAACATAACAAAACATAACATAACGTAACATAAAATGTGCCACCTGGAGGCCCTATGAGGGAAATATCCAATCCTAAACTCCCTTGGGTTGTTGGCAGAATTATTTTCCTTGCGGTTGTAGCACTGAGGTACCCACTGTCTTACTAGCTATTAGCCAAGGACCACTGTCAGCTCCTAGAGGACACTCTGGTCCTCACCGTGTGTGTCCTCCATAGATCCTCTCATATGACCATTCTCTCTTTTAAAACTCACCTGATCACATCAGTCACCCTAATAATCTCCTTTGTGAGTAACTCAAAGTCTACTGATTAGGAAACTAATAATGGGAGTGATATCCTATCATATCCACAGGGGTGGAAATTATACAGGTGTCTTCATTTGAGCTGCTGTAACAAATACCATAGTCTGGGGGGGGGGGGCTTAAAAACAAAATGAAACAAAACAAAACCACATTTATTTCTCACAGTTCAGGAGGCTGGGAAGTCCAAGATCACTATGCTAGCTGATTCACTTCCTAGTGAGAGCTCTTTTTCTTGTTTGTAGATGGATGCCTTTTATCCTTACATGACAGAGAGGAAGATCATCTCTCTGGTGTCTCTTATAATAAGGGCACCAATCCCATCATAAGGGGCTCCATCCTCATGGCCTAAAGATTCCACCTCCTAACATCATCATATTGAGGATTAGGGTTTCAACATGTGAATTTGGGAAGGACAGATACATTTGGTCAATAGCAACAGAACAGATACACCGCGGCGGGGGGAGGGCGTGGAACTCTTGTGGGTCATCTTAGAATTCTGTCTGCCACAGAAGAAAATAGAGGAAAATACACCAAGAAAACACAGAGCTGTAGGAATGTGCTGATTTACAGACATCAAATTCCTATCTAACTTCACTATTGACTAAAGGCCAGAGGTACTTCCAGAGCCCGAGGGATCCCTCCTTCTATCTGACCTCAAGCCCTCAGCCCTCTCCAACCTTCCCCTTCGGCTTTTCCACCCCTCTGCATGAGGGGGATCAAGAGCCAATGCTGGAGCTCTGAGGGTCAAGGGCATTTACTGAGGGCCACTGGCGAGAAAGGCCACCGACACTTACACCACGGTGCCTCTGACCTGGCAGCAAGGCGGCAATTAGAGGTAGAAGGGTCAAGAAGGCACACCTGGGTTCTGAGCTCAGCTCTGCCACTTACTCACTTTGTGACTTTTGGTCTAGTTACTGAATATCTGTTTCTGCATCTGTAAAATGAAAATAGTAAGATTTCCCTCAGAGTGGTTATAAGCACCAGCTGAGATAATATACATCAAATACTTAATACAGCATCTGCATGGGAAGAGAAAATAATGGAAAAACCGTAAAACCTACCCAGGAAGCAGGTTGGAGAAGGAGGAGTTGCTATTTCCTAAGGCATCTAGTGGGTGCCCAGAATGGTGCTGGGAACCATGAGATTCACAGGCATCCATAAAACGTGATGTTTAAAACCTTGAGACATCTACAATCTGGTAGAAAGACAAGCAACTTACCCGCCAAACAGGCCCTTAGCCATAGAGAGACACATTGGGAGCGCAGGGGCTCTCTTGCTCTCTTTCTCAGGAACTTTTTGCCCAGAACCCGCAAGCACTTGGCCTCCCCATGTGTTCAAGCCAAGGCTTCACTTCAGCCTCTGGCCTTGCCATGACCAGAGCCCTCCTGGTGGCCGGATATAAGGCCCTGGAAGTACCACACGGATAGAGACCTACCCGTGGAACCCTCACTTAGTGACGCTCAGGTGCTTAGCCAACATTCCTCGATGGCTCCAATCTCCTGCCACATAAAGGTAAATATCAAGTGAAAATGGCTTTAGAAGGATTGGTGGCACCAGAGACTGCCAACGGTGTTTTATTATTTTCCTATGGCTACTGTGACAAATTACCACAAACTTAGCAGCTTAAAACAACACACATTTATTTTTTTTTACAGTCCCAGAGGTCAGAGGTCTGAAATCAGTTTCCCTGGGCTAAAATTATGGTGTCAGCAGGACTGCATTTCTTCTGTGAGCTCTGGGGAAGAATCCCTTTCTTTCTCTGCCAGCATCGAAAGACTGCCTGCATTGTTTGCCTCGGGGTCGTCGTCACTCCAACCTCTGCTTCCCCCAACACATCTCCTTCTAGGACTTTGACATTCCTGCCTCCCTCTTATAATGACCCTAGTGATCACACTGGTCCCACATGGATAATCCAAGACCGCTCTTCCTGTCTCGAGATCCTTAATTTAATCACACTTGCAAAGTCCCCTTTGCCAGGTTAATTAACAAAGTCACAGATTTTGGGGGGACCAAGATGTGGAGATTTTAAGGGGCCATTATTTTGCTCACGACAGGTACCTATTCTGCTGAGACAAATGCCTCATACTTGCTCCCTACCCCCTCTCAAATGACGCGCAAAAAAAAAATGACTCATCTCTAACCATTTACTTGATCTAGCCCACAAGCAACTTGGTGATGAAGCACATTTTCATAGAAGTAAGTTTGTTGAAGTTTAGTGAGGAAAAGACACTGTGCTCTCAACATCACAAGAGAATGATTTATTAAAATCTGCATTTAAATGCAACTGATAGGGCACATTTAATAAGACATGAAAACAGAACCTATATTTGAGAAGCGTTCTAGCATAATTCGCTTCAAGATGAAGTGATGATGATCACTAACACCGAGGCTCCCCCTACCCTGTTTCTAACTATTCTTCTTTTTTATTAATTTTTTTAACGTTTATTTCTTTTTGAGACAGAGAGAGACAGAGCATGAACGGGGGAGGGTCAGAGAGAGAGGGAGACAGAGAATTCAAAACAGGCTCCAGGCTCTGAGCGGTCAGCACAGAGCCCGACGCGGGGCTCGAACTCACGGACCGCGAGATCATGACCTGAGCTGACCTCGGCCGCTTAAATGACTCAGCCACCCAGGCGCCCTGTTTCCAACTATTCTTTAAATCCACTTGATACTGCACTTTTTTTGACAGTTTAGTGACAGGCACAAATTACCTCACTGTTACGATAGTGACTAAGGGACCTCCAAATAAAAAAGTGAGATTAAACTAAAAGAGGGAAGAAGTAGTCCAAATCAATATTAATGAGTCATCGTCTAAGTGCAACCCAGTGTCAACTGGTCAAGCTTTGGGGGTTTTTCCAGTAAGGACCCCCGAATCGGTCAGCCAGCTGGGGAAGTCGCCTGTGTGAACGAGAATGTGTGTCTCCCACAAGAAGCAACAGTTCAAAGTTTATAGAACCTTCTACTCTCCCTTACTTATGCATCTCTTTTATTTGGATCGTCTCCTTTGTTTTTCAACTCCTCCTGCTTTTCCCCTTCTGAACACATTAGTTACTATGGAAACATTGGTGTGAATGTCAGAAAGCTCAGCTCAGAAATGCTTCATAAAGTCAATTTATAGAATGGTCTGACATTCATCTCATGTTTGGGAAATTTAAAGAATTTGTGATATTCATGACCAGGGACAGGGGTGGGTGGTAAACACTGTGCCATATATGGATTTTAAAATTTGTTTTATATACACTGTGAAAGCATCAGGTTTTGTCTTTAAGGGGAAGAATGGCAACAAAAACAGGAGTCTGTTTTGGGAATTGAAATCGGATTCATTTTCCATCAGTTCAGGAAGGATTTCCACTTTCTAAGTTTGTAAGGCTGACTGGAGTCTCTTGTGTCAAAATAAATGCTTTTTGAAAAAATTATGGTTGTCTTATTTTTTTTAACTTTAACCTGACAATAAGACAAATGGTATTATCCATAATAATGTACACACGGCAGCAGCAATATTAGTTAAAGGCACAGAAATGTTAAACCCATGCTGCAAAAATTCTTACTTCACTATGGGGAATATCAGAGTTAGAGTTATCCCTATGGAATAACAATAATGATAGCTAATGTTTAAAGCACATTTACTATGTGTCAGGACCCATTCTAAATACTTTCCATGTATTAATTCATGTGATCCTCAATCATTATACTTTTTTATGCACAAAAAAACTGAAGCCCAAGGAGGTTAAGTAACTCATCCAAGTACGTGGTATAGAAGCTGATTCACACCAAGGCGATTGGACTCCAGAGTCTGTATTCTTAATAATCATGCAAAACTGCTTCTGTAGGAAAAAAGTAAAATAATACTTAACAACATATTCAGATAGAGGGCTTTGAGTTACCAGTTTTGGACTAAAAAGACATTCTAGACATCCACTTGTATGTAGCACTGTCTCTATGTTATTACTCAAAGCCTTAAGGCTTACCACATTGTTGTTAAAGATACAACGAGTTCAAATGATTACAGTTGGACCCTGAATTCAGTTTAGAGTCCAATTTGATTTGCAATTTGCAGGCTTCTACAAATTTGGTTACATATGAAAGAGTAATGGAGTGCCTGGGTGGCTCAGTCAGTTGAACAGCTGACTCTTAATTTCAGCTCAGGTCATTGGGTCAGGTCATGATCTCAGGGCTAATGGGCTCAAGCCGGCATCAGGCTCTGTGCTAATAGCTCAGAGCCTGGAGCCTCCTTGGGATTCTGTGTCTCCCGTTCTCTCTGCCCCTCCTCCAATCGTGCTCGCTCTCTCTCTCTCTCTCAGAAAATAAACATTTAATAAATAAATAAGTAAAATAAACATTAGAAAAAAGATTCTTTCTCTCTCCCTCTGCCCCTCTCTCCTGCTCCCACTCTCTCTTTCTAAAATAAATAGAGCAACAATGTTTTACTATGTGATTAGCAGCAAATGTATAAACAGCTGACATTAACTCCACTGCATTTCATCAGATTTTATTACAAAGAAAACCCAGTGTCAACCCGTGGGGCAAAATGTATTCTTTCCCACCCAACATTTTCCCTCCCCTCTAGAAACAGCTCCCAGTTTTCCTTTGAGAAAACTGCACCTGCTTGATCCTCCTGCAGCAAAAATGGATCACGTGGTCCAGGCCTAAGCCAATCAGCACATCACAGCTACCTGACCTCAGTGATTGGTGAAAAGATCCATTATGTGACCAGATCAAAATCAAAGAAATGCCAGAAGATTTTTGCTGGGAATGCTTAAACGGGAAGAAGGCCTCTTTTTCTTCCCTGAAACTCCTAAGTGTGGAATGAACAGCTCTAACCATCTTTGCCACAACAAAAGCATTGGCCTAGAGCATACAGAGGCCTCTAGGCAGAGACACTGAAACTTTTGGAAAAAAAGCATGTGAAAGATTGAGAAAAACCCAGCCAAACGGCATCATTTGATCCATGAATAGAATACTGTCCAAAATCTGTCTGGTGGACTTTTCAAGGTACTCTTACCCCTTCTACGCTTTTCTTTTCCTTAATGCTTATTTATTTTTGAGAGAGAGAGACACAGAGGGCAAGCAAGGCAGGGGCAGAGAGAAAGGGAGACACAGCATCCGAAGCAGGCTCCAGACTCAGTTGTCAGCACAGAGCCCGACGCGGGGCTTGAACCCAAGGACCACAAGATCATGACCTGAGCCAAAGTTGGACGCCCAACTGACTGAGCCACCCAGGAGACCCCTTCCACCCTTTTTTAAAACATCTAAACACATTTGAGCTGACTCACAAAAAAAAGACAGTAAAAGGCCTAATGGGCAAAACAGGAAGCATCTGTGTCCTTTGAGGGCGGACACTATACCTTGTTCACTTTGTTCATAAATAAGCAAACATTCCCTTACCTAAGATTCAGAAGATCCACAAACCCCTGAAAACCGAAATTTCTTCTGTAGCTCATTTGGTGAAAAAACAGACATGACTTGCATGGGCATGAGACTATTCATAGTCCTTACTCATCACATTTAATGTGAATATTCCTATGTTTTGCTAAAGAACCACTGATGTGTGATCACAGGATGCTGTTGCAGACTCTGCCACAAGCATCAGACTATATGTGACTATCAGACTATATATAGAGAGAGACTACTGTCCAAAATCTGTTAGATTTCTCAATTATTCAATCAATAAGGCACTTCCATCCTGCCCCCTCTTTTTTTTCCCCTAATATAAACACATTTGTGCTGGCTTACAACAAACAGAAAAAGGCCTAATGGACAAAACAAGAAGCATCCGTGTCCTTTGAGGGAGGACACTACATCTTGTTCATCTTGTTTATCTTTTTTTAATGTTTATTAAGTTTTGAGAGAGAGAGAGACAGAGTGCAAGCAGAGGAGGGGCAGAGAGAGGGGGAGACACAGAATCTGAAGCAGGCTCCAGGCTCTGAGCTGTCAGCACAGAGCCACACGCAGGGCTCGAACTCATGAGCTGTGAGATCATGACTTGAGCCCAAGTCAGATGCTTAACCAACTGAGCCACCCAGGAGCCCCATTGTCCATCTGGTTTATGCCTGTTACAAGCAAACATTCCTTTACCTGAGATTCCAAAATCCACATCCTCTGAGTTTTATATGTATATGTTTATGTGTATATATGTGTGTATAAAAGTAATGTTATTTACTTTTTTATTTGACTGTAGCCAAGAAAACAATCATGCTATGGTGATATCCAAAAGAGTACTGGAAGCTAATTACACACTATCCTCAAAGAAATTTTGGGGTCATGACTCATCTGTTTTCTTCTTTTCTACAACCTAAAATAGTAACTCGCTCATAGTAGCTGCTTAAGATGTACTTTATTAATTAATGAAATACGTGCTACATTCTGACACCTCTACCACATAACAACACTGACAAGTTGTCAATAGGACAACAGACAGAAGGAGGGGAAACCGAAAGAAGGAGAAAAGCCCCTAAGGATGGTGACATGACTAATACACGGAGGGAGACTGTCCAGGCCTCACATCAGTTATAGAAAAGCCAAATGAGATCAATGATCTCCAAGGTGACTTCTAGCCCCATGGTTTTGCTGCATGAAAAGAAAATATAAAAGGGTGCAGATAGAGGTCTATATAACCTAAAACACTAACTAATAAAGCATGGAGTAATCTCTAAACATGGAGGAGACTCCCTTGAAATTTGAAATTTCATATATATGAAAAAATTCTGCATCAACCATTTTACTATGCCTAAAAGATCATACAAGTCTAAGAAATAGCCCAGCTCCAAAAGGCCCACACTCTGGTCTGAGAAATATTAAACCCTTACCTTCCTGTTAATAAAACTTCTAAAGTCCAAACCACCGAGCTATAAGAGCCCAGCCCAACCCAGCATGTTGTCAAATTCTTCTACCTCTGGGACCTTGTGCAAATCCAACCTACTTTCCCATGAGAATAGATCTTAACTGCCTTTCATTCCAGGCTCTCCTCCAGTCTTCTGCTCACAATTGCCAGATGAAAATTTGGATCCCGACACTGTTTTAAAGCCTTTAACACCTCTCGCTTAACTTCAGCAACTTTTCTCTACCTTCATGATGATACCACACTGTCCTATTTCCTATGCCACCTCTAGCTCCTGCTTTTCAGTCTCCAGTACTGAAGCTCTCTCCTCTCCCTTTTCTAAGTGTTGGAACTCCTTAAATCTTGGCGAGAGGCCCACCGCTCATTCTATACCTTCTCCTTAGGTGACCCCATCCTTACAAGGCCTTCATTAACATCTAGATGCCAACAAGTATCATTATTGATTGGTTGGACTGAGGTAAAATATACATGGATCATTTTTACTACCTTAAAGTGTACAATTCAATGGCATGCAGTACATTCACAATGTTGCACATCCATCACCAATATTACCTAGTTCCAGAATCGTATCATCTCAAACAGAAACCCCAGACCCATTAAGTAGTTCATTCCCCATTTTCCCCCACCCCTAACCCCTGGCAACCACTGATATGCTTTCTGTCTTTATGGACTTGCCTATTCTGCACATTCCACGTAAATGGAATCTTAACAGCATGTGGTCTTTGTGTCTGGCTTCTTTCACTTAGCATTATGTTTTTAAGATTCACCCACGTCATAGCATGCATCAGTTCTCCATTCTTCTGTAAGGCTGAAAAATATTCCACTGTATGGATATACCACATTTTATTTACTCATTCATCTACTGATGGATATTCAGGTTGTTGTCATCTTTTAGCTATTATGAGTAATGTCGTTATGAACATTAGAGTACATGTTTTTGCTTGAATACTTTTTAATCATTTCTTTTGGATACATGTGTAGGGGTGGAATTGCTTGGTCATATGGTATTTCTTTTTTTGGGAGGGTTGATTTGTGTTTTTTAAATCATTTTTAAAATTTTATTTAAATCCAAGTTACTTAACTTATAGCGTAATAATGGTTTCAGGAGTAAAATTTAGTGATTCATCACTTACATATAACATCCAGTGCTCAATCCCAACAAGTGCCCTGCTTAATGCCCATCACCCACTTAGCCCAGCTCCCTACCCAATACCCCACCAGCAACCCTGTTTTTTCTCTGTATTTATTTTATATCTCTGTGCTTTTAATCTTACTTTTCGTTCCCTCCCCTTGTGTTCATCTGTTTTGTTTCTTAGATTTCACAGTATTTCTATCTGTCACTTACTGAGGAACTGCTGAAATGCTCTCCATAATGGCTGTACCATGTTATATTCCCACCAACAATATATGAGGATTCTAATTTCTTTACACCCTTGTCAACACTTATTTTTTTTCATTTATGGCCATCCTATCTCTTTGTGGTTTTGATTTACATTTGCCTAATAACTAATGGTGTTGAGCACCTTTTCATGTACTTTTTAGCTGTTTATGCATCTTCTTTGGGGAAAAAAATGTCTATTCCGGTCCTTTGCCCATTTTTAAATCAGTTTGTCTTTTTTGTTGTTGAGTTGTAGGAGTTCTTTATATATTCTGAATACTTAACAGCTATATAATTTGCAAATATTTTCTCCCGTTCTGTAGGATGACTTTTTACTCCCTTGATAGTGTTGTTACAAAAACATTTTTAATTTTGATTAGGTCCAGATTATTCTTTTCTGTTGTTGCTTTTGCTCTGGTGTCATATTTAAGAAATCATTTTTTAAAAAAGGAAATTATCACTGAATTCAAAGCCATGAATATTTGCCCCTGTGTGTTCTTTTAGAGCCTTAACGTTTTAGCTCTTGGGGCACCTGGGTGGCTCACTCAGTTAAGCATCTGACTTCAGCTCAGGTCATGATCTAGCAGTCCATGAGTTCGGGCCCCGCATCGGGCTCTGTGCTGACAGCTCAAAGCCCGGAGCCTGCTTCTGATTCTGTGTCTCTCTCTCTTTCTGCTCCTCCCCTGCTTGTACTCTCTCTCTCTCAAAAATAAATAAACGTCAAAAAAAAAAAAATTAAGTTTTAGCTCTTAAATTTAGGTCGTTTGAGTTTCCATTTTGAGTTAACTTTTATAAGTGATGTGAGGTAAGGGTTCAACTTCATTCTTTTGCATGTAGATATCCAGTTGTCCCAGCACCATTTGTTGAAGAGATTGTTCTTTCCCCCATTGAATGGTCTTGGTGCCTTTGTCAAAACTAAGTTGACCATAGATACGTGGGAATTCTTGTTATCTTTTACACAGATTTCTCCTCTGAGCTCAAGACCCATATATATACCCATCAGGTAATTCAACATACGTATTCTCAAATTTCCAAAGCAAACCTGATGGTTTCCAACCTCCCCAAGTTTGTTCATATTCCACTGTTCTTTCTGGGTACCACCATTCACCAAGCCATGGAAGCTAGAAACATTTCCCTCCCCTTCACTCTCCATATCCAATTCCTATCAGCTGAGTCTCCATAATAAATCTGGAATCTATCCAGTTCCTTCAACCTCCTCTGCCATTCCCTAGATCAAGTTACTGTGGCCTAATCCCTGCACCATTAGAAGGTCTCCTAACTAGACTCAGATCCCTACCCCTGCATCCATTCGTGTATTCTTTTAGTCTATTATTCAGGGATCTTTTTTAAATAAACCAAATGAAATCATGTCTCTCTTACTCTCCTACCCCTATTCCAAGTCCACCTTATTTTAAAATTTTCTATTTCTTCCTTTTGTTCATGGGATAAAGACGAAAATGGTAATGTGGCCTGCAAGGTTCTGTAAGACCCGATTCTGAATTTCCCCTCCAGCCTGATTATATACCAGTACTGAACCTTCAAATAAGTAACTCCTACTCAAACTTCAGGTCTCACCTCAAATGCTACTTATTTAGGTGACTTCTCCTAAATGAGACTCCTTGCTAGTTGTTACTATAGCATACTATACATTTTCTTTGTAGAGCTTTTCACAATTTGAAAGTATGCATCTGTGAGACTATTTAGGTCTGTTCCCTGCTAGATGTAAAGCTTCATGGAGACCATATTTTCTAGCCTAGAAATTTCAAGATCCTCCATCATCTGACCCTTGTAGACTCACTCACAACTATTCTCCTTTACATTCCCATCCTCATGTTCTAATTAAACCCTGTAAAAATTCTGTCGCTGTATTCTGTTCTCACCACTGTTTTCCTATTTCTTCTTAATTTTTGTCTACAATTATGTTGTTATTACCATAGCCCATTTTCATTCTTCACTCATTCGTTCAATTTGTGAAGTACCTATTATGTGTCAAGTCCTGCCCTGGAGATGCAGGACTAAAGACACAGGACAGAGAAAGTCATGACTCCTGATAGAAAGAAAACAAGGAGAAAGGCCCATAAACAAATAGCTAGAACCCCAGATAAAAGTTCATATGAAAAGTACTTCTAAAAATTATCATGGGAACAGGTTTCATTTCCTAAGAAAGTTACCAAAGCTCCACTAAAGAATGTGTAATCATAGCTAGGTCTTGAGAGATGAGTAAAAGTGGAAGAGAGAGATTTTTAGGGACAAGCATTTATACAATGTTAAGTCATGATGAAAGAGGGTGGCGTGTTTGACGCAGCAAATGGCCAAGTTGTTTGGTATGCAGGGCTTGGGCAGAGGGTGAGAGCAGAAGGTGAGGTTCCCAGACTAAAAGCCCATGCTTTTATATTGCAGACACAGCTGACAAGCATAGTCTTCAACAATTGTCCCTTTTCCTCACTTGAACAGAAAGTGTAACTTCCTAATAAAACATTAACATAAGAACTGTATTGCAAGAGAAAACTGGTGGAAATATTTTAGGGTGGCCCCAATGAATCCTACTCCCTGGTGTATAAGCTTGTGTAATCCCTTGCCCTTGAGTGTGGGTGGAACTTGTGATTTACTCTGAGCCAAAACAATCCGGCAAAAGTGAAAAAATTTTGCCAATGTAATTAAGGTCCTTAATCAGTTCATTTTGACTAATTAAAAGGAAGATATTCATTCAGGTTGAGGGAGGAAGGGGCTGACTTATTCAGGGGAAATCCCACAAGAGAGAGACTGGATGCTCCCTAAAGCAAGAAACTCCACTGGTAAGGAGATGAAGTAGCCAGCTATGTTGGAGAAGCCAAAAAGGAACTTTCGGCAGGGGGCAGTTGACAGTCACCAAAAAGCTAGGGCCTGTCATGCAGCCAGAAGGAAATGAATTCCACCAACAACCTTAATGATTTGAGAAATGAGTTCTTCCCCATTCGAGCCTTTGGATAAGAATGCAGCCCCAGCCTACACCTTGACTGCGGCCCTGTGGGACAGGGAGCAGAGGACCCAGTTGTGCCATGCCCGACTCCTCACCCAGAGAAACTGTGTGATAATAAACGTTGTTGCTTGAAGCTGCTAAATGGTGGTAATTAGTTACACAGAAATAGAAAACTAATATAAACTTAAACTTAGCAAAGGTATTTTTGTTGTTGCTATCCTGTGTTTTTACACTTTTGCCAAAACAGCTTAAATATCTAAAGGGACAATTGAAAGAATACACCGGTCAGAACAAAATTGAAATGTATTTCTAGCCAACTCCCCAGTAAAGTGAAGTGACGAGTGAGGCCTCAGTCTGACTTGTTCTACTTTACAGCGAGATACTCAACTTGGCTTTCATTCTTGGCGATTTCTTTGGCTTCTAATGAACCAGTTACTCTCAGATGAAGGACAAAACAAATGCAGAAACATAGAGGCTTGGAGGATCAATGCACCACCACAGGGAAACAAATGGGAAAGCACACTTATGATACAACACACAGCAGCACATAAATAGTCCACAGCCCGCTTTGCCTCAGTGCCTTCCTTGCCTCTGCTATTTGAGTCAGTATCTTCCCATAGGAATAATTGCATAAAAGGGAGTTGATGACCCAGCATCAAATGAGTCATTACTATGACTGATATGGTCAATTTTTATATAATAAAAGCAAAGAAGGGATTCGGCGTCTCTATAATAACTTAAAATGAAAATATTAGGCTTCAAGTTATATAAAATGGCACAAAATGCTGCTCATCTTATAAAATAAATTCACAAGTAGCATAATAAACATTGTGGTATAAAATATAACTCTATAGCATCATTGAAAAAATATAAAAAAAACACTAGACCTGATCAATATATATCACTTAATTTTGCATAATTTTGCTAAGAAGCTAACATATTCCCTATACAAAAACCTAGCAAGGATAATTAGAAACTTATATCGCTTATGGAAATAGAATGGGAAATCTGAAATAAAATGCCAGGGAAAAAGATGCCAACAGTAGTTAAGACAAATAATCCTTCCTAACCATGTAGAATTTACCCCCAAATCAAAAAGATGGGTTAGTGTTCAAAAATAAATCATAGTAACTCACATCTGCAAGTTAACAAAAGGGAGAAAGCTAATCATTAGATGTTGGAAACTATTAAATTTCTATTCACACATTTAATGTTTAAAGCTCTTTAAAAACTAGGGCTAGTGGGATAATTATTAAATATAAAAAGCCTTCTTCTCAAACCAATAGTCCATCTAATGTTTAACAGGTAGCTCCTAGATGCATTCTAGTTTAAATACACTATCTTTGATTGTGCTTTATTTCACCTTCAATCTTTCGATGGTTCAGGCCCTCCATATTTCTTACCTGGATGACTTAGCAGTCTCCTAAATGACATCTGCTATGGCCCGAATGCTCATGTCCTCCCCAAATCCATATGCTTTGAAATCCTAAACTCCAAGGTAATGGTATTACAAAGTAGAGCCTTTGACAGTAATTAGGTCTTGAGGGCAAAGCCCTCAAGAATGAGATTAATGTCCTTATAAAAAAGGCCCCAGAGAAATCCCTCACCCCTCCAGCCATGTGAGGACATAGAGAGTCCTTATAGATAGCCATCTATGAGACAGAGGCCCCCCACCAGCTGTCAAATCTGCCAGCACCTTGATCTGAGACTTCCCAACCTCCAGATCTGTGAAAATACATTTCAGTTGTTTCTAACTGACCTAGTCATGGCATTCTGTTAACAGCAGCCCAGAGTAAAACAATATCACTGTCTTCGGTCTAATTCCTCTGAAAATATTCCCCTCACTGTGGTCAGAATCATCTTTCTAAATGTGATCATGTCATATCCCTGATTAAAACCCTTTATTGGTTCATCTTCCTCCTCAAAAGAAAATCCTAGTGCCTTAGCATGCACCAAAGGCTCTTGGCGATCTGACTGTGCTAATACCTGCAAGGGACATTCTGTCTCCCTGCTTGGTCCTTTCAGGTCCTGTGCTCTCTCTTTCCAGCCTCCTGCCTAGGAGGCACTTCCTCCTCCGTCTTCACCAGGGGTATTTCTGCTTATCTTTAATCCTCAGCTCAGGTCTTTTATCTCTTGATTTACCTCGTATCACCTCTAAGAAGCCTTCTCAGATACCACTCTACCTCTTAGGTTACAGCTAATGCCTGTGCCTATATCCATTCCACGCTCTTACCACATGATTATCCGATTTAGATATCTTTCTTTTCCACTTGATGACTGCGCTCCTCAATATGATGCCCAGTGCTCAGCACATAAGTGACTACTGTTCACTGAAAGAAAGAATAAATGATTTAAAAATTGAGACAAAGGAGCAAAAGTGAGTTGCATTGGTTGGAACTCTTCTACTGAAACACAGGTTGGAATGGAATCTTCTGTTGGTGTTAGCTGCCCAGACTAGGTGAAAATGCGTGAGATTTTTATCTACCACCAATCCTAAAAGAAATCACTGAAAAGTCAAATTTTGGATCTGAAATATCCTATAGACCTACCTAAACCACCTTATATTTTACACTCAGAGGATGGGTTATTCCCCTTTTAACTTAAAAACAAAAACAAAAACAAAAACAAGCCGATGTACGAAATGAAATGTCAGCTACATTTACCTAACAAAGCTGAAGATGGTGGCCACATTTAAGTGCACACACAAGAAGGGTACAAACTTGAGAAAGCCACTCCCCTCATTCCGTAATCGGTGGGCAAACGTCTGTTTCTTGAATGAACTCTAAACTCTTAGCCATGTCTTACAAACCTTTCCTGATCCGCCCCACCCGCCTCTCCGATTTGCACCGTCTCCTGGTGTGGCTCACGGTCCGGCAGCTCCTCCTTTTAGACAACGTTCTTCTTTGCCAAAGTCAGTAATTTTGTTATTTAAAGAGAGTTCAATAACTATAGCAATATTTAGACATCCAGATAATTTGCAGTCTCATTTTGGCGGATAAAGATTTAGCATGATGATCACTTTAAAAATGAGAAATAAAATGTTTTCTCATTTCACTAGTATTCAAATAATAGAGTAGGTGTCTTTTGACATAAGATGTGCTTCAAATAAATTTTGAAAAGTTCAATTTGTCTGAATGGAAAATGAAGCATAATTGATTTTTGACATTTTAATTTCAAGTGAGTTGGTTGTCAGATTTCACTTGAATATCTACATCAAGGGCACATCAACTATCTTCAGCCATTATTGTTATTTTTCTATGTTCATAAATTTATCCTATTACTGTAAGTGGTATCATTTGACATGTGTGAGGAAAGAAGAATTATGGTTAATCATATTTCTGTTTTCTTGCAAACATAACAAACACCATACATTCATAATTTTAACAATCCCTACATGGATTCCATTGTTCAATGATAAAATTAGAAATAATACTGAACCTCTACAGAGGCCAAGGTTATCATATTAGATGTTGCATCCACAGAAAGGATTAAGAAATGGCCTCTGCCCACTGAGGAGAGAAACCTGGAGACAAAATCATCCCCATTCTATGTAATATTTATAATAGTGGTAGGAAATGAACCTGATTGCTTTTAGGTCTTGGGAAAATGTCACAAAAGCGGTGACATGTGAGAAGTGTCCTGAAGGATTCATAGGAGCTTGCCAGGCAGAAGGAACAGTGGGCTCTCTCTGGAACCAGAGACTGGAAAATCAGGGGCAGGGTGTGTGGAAAGGCATGGTCTTTGCTGTGGCATCCTGGTCCTTCTTTGAAGGACACCAAAGACCATGGCTTTTTTCCCTACGGACAGTTAGATTTGCCTTTGGGTAGAAACAAATGTAATAGAGGTAAACACAACAGACAAGAAGGAATAGAGGAAGACAAAAATCCTAGTTAGGAGGCTCTTACAGAAATGTCAGCAAGGCATGCTGAAGCTCTAAAATCACAGCAGCTGGAACAGAGATAAGTCAAGAAGTTTATCAGTTACCTATTGCTGCACCATAAAAACACAAAAACTCTGAATGGCATACGATGCTATTTATGCTCATAGATCTGAAGGTCAGCTGGGCTGGATTAGGCTGGGTTTGGCTGATCATCTTGACTGAGACAGCTCTCCTTCACATGTGTCATCTTCCTCTTGGAACCAGCAGCTAGCCCAGGCAGTTTTCGTGTGTGTGTGTGTGTCTGTGTGTGTGTGTGTGTGTGTGTGTGCATGCATGTGTTTAATGTCCACACTGGAAGCACAAGAGGTGTACTTCAAGAAGTACAAGGTGGTAACACAAAAGACCTCTTCAAGCTTAGGCTTGAAACTCACACACCATCACTTCTGCTTTATTGGCCACATAGCCAAACCCCAAGTCACAAGATGGGGGAAAATACCTCTTTACTGGTAGGAACTGCAAAGTCAAATGGCAAAAGGCAGGAAAACAGGTAGGGTAGTTGATAATGGTGTTGATAATGCAATATATCACACTCTCCCTCTGGGCCACAGTTGCTCATTTTCCTCCCAAATGTAATATGTGCTCACGCCCACCAGTGGATTCTCAAAAGCCACATCCAATCACATTCCAAGTTTAGGATCTTGCAATCTACATTAGATCCAGATGTGTCTCATTTAGAAAAGAACAACAGTTGCTCTTTGTTCAGAGAATACCAAACAAAAGAATGAGTTATCTGCCCTCACCACCCCCCCCATCACACACACACACACACACACACACACACACACACACAGTTTACAAACAGTGGTGAAGATGAGGCAGGATAACTGCAATAAACATTTCTCTTGAAGAACAATGGGAGGCTCTTAGCAGTTGTGAAATCCCACTGGGCAAATGTTGCTCTGGATGAAGAATGTGTCTTGATGAGGCCTGGGTTCTGTTCCCTGGGAGTGCCTCCCCCATCCATAATTCTCTACTGTTTTTGACTCTGTTCTTTGAGATGTCTTTCCTTTTTCATCCTCCTCCTCAACCACTTCTGAAAAAGGCTGGAAGATATGCCATTTTAACAACCTAAAAAATATTTTTGAAAAGCTTCAATCTCTTTTAGTCCTAGATGGCAGTGCTTTTGCGAATTCAGCTGTCTAAAACAATTTGTGATTTTCTGTGTATTTGATTCCACAGTCTACTCTGTGTGCCAAAAGCCAGAAGTCACACCCACAATTCTTTGCTAGACATGCTTTTCTCTCACTCTTAATTACTGCTACTCAGCACATTTGACTAATGTGGGACAATACTCTTAAGCTTCATAAATGCCCTTTTTCCAGTTGAAAAGGTATACTGTCAGGCTCTCCATTTTCTGTCTCAGTCTCTTTTATACAATTAAAAATTATTGAGGACCCCAAAGAGTTTACCTTAGAAAATCCTAGAAAGTACAAGAACCCACAATTACCCATTCCATTAAATACCAGGGCAATGATATTCACTTGTCATGTAACCTCTGGAAAACTCCACTGTGCTCATGAGAAAATAAGAGCAAAAAAGACATCTTAGTACTATTATGAAAATAATTTGATCTCATGGGACCCCCAAAGGACCTTGGAGATTCCCAGGGATCACTGAACCACATTTTGAGAATTCTTGGTCTAGACACCCTTTATTTCCCGAGGTTCATGACAGTTTCTATACATACCCACACCCTTGAGTTTCCTACAAATAACATAAATCTAGGCATACAATATCTTTGTATCACCGTAGTCTTTAAGAGCTCCATTTATCTAAGATAAGAATGTGGAACTCGATACCTCAATACATAAAATAATTCTTTACTAGAAATATTTGAGATAAGAAAAAGTGATTATCTACAATACTAACTTGTCTGGCATTCTGTCAACTTCAACTGCAAAATAGTATATCTAAACAACAGTAAGATTAGAACTCTGAAAAGATCTACAGAGTTGAAGAGACAAAAATTAAGAGGTCATGACTCGCCACGTAAGATAGACCTCAACGGAACCCCAAGGGTTTTGTTAAAACTCTGAAGGATTATACCACAAAAATAAGAATAAACCAGGGGCTTAAAACTCAACTTGGAATCACCTCATCCCTAGCTGCCTGCAATAGTGAAAAATAAATCTCTGAAAGATAATAGCATTCAAAGACTCAGAGTATTTCTACAATTTTTTGTAACAATGTCAATCACTCAGTAAAGAAATATACAAGACCAGAAGGCACAATGTGACCAAAAACGGAGAGAAGTAAAATGGAAAAAAAAAATCCATAGGATATTCAGATATTAGAGTTATCAGACACAGACTTTAAAATGACTAAGATGAATACATTTAAGGAATTAAATTACAAGATTTCCACAGAGAACTAGAGAACTAACTGGAAATTCTAGACTGAAAAAATGAAACAGGTGATGTTAAATACTTACCAGATTAGGTACACAGTGAATTAGACATAGCTGAAGAGAAAAAGTCTCTGCTAAAATTTTTATTGGGATTGTACTGAATCTGTAAATCAACATGGAAAGAAATGACATTTAACAACACTGAGCCCTCCAATCTATGAATACGGCATCTGTTTATTCAGGTTTTCTCCCAGCAATGTTTTATAGAATTCAGTGTACAGGTCTTTCATAACTTATCAAATTTATACCTAAGTATGTCATATTTTTTGATGCTAGTATAAATAGTATTGATTTTTCATTTCATTTTTTTGTCAGTATATAGAAACTCAATTGATTTTTGTATATTGACCGTGTATACAGTAACCTTGTTACTCACTTATTTTTAGAATCTTTGTATCCCATAGGTTTTCCGTAGAGCCCAATGTGTCAGTGTGAAGAGACTTTTACTTCTTCCTTTATAATTTTTCTTCTTCTTGCCTAAATGTCTTGGCGAGAAACTCCAACATAATGTTTAATAGAAGAGGATCATGGGCATCCTTGCTTTGTCTCTGATCTTGGGGAAAAGCATTTAGTCTTTCACCATTAAGTGCGAAGTTAGCTGCAGGTTTTTAAGATGCCCTTTACCAAGCTGAGGAAGTTCTCTTTTATTTTACTTCACCGAGAGTTTTTATTGGAAATGAATGTTGGATTTTGTCAAATGCCCTTTTTGTACTTACTTGAGATGATAATACGGTTTTCTTATGTTAGTCTGTTAATGAGTAAATTGCATTAATTTTCTAATGTTAGCCCAAATTTGCATTAACATAAACTTCACTAGGTCATATATTATCCTTTTTTAATTTATTTATCCATGCTTAATTCAGATTGCTAACTTTTGTTTAGAACATTTGGATCTGTGTTGTGATGACTATTGGTTTGGCGTTTTCTTGTGATTTGGGGATCAAAGGAATGCTGGCATCAAAGGAGTGGGGATTATCCCCTCTTCCATTTCCTGGGTTTATCTGTGGAGAATTGGATATTTTCTTCCTTACGTATTGTGGTTTTTTAAAAATTTGTTATTTGTTTTTTGAGAGAGAGACAGAGAACAAGCTGGGGAGGGGCAGAGAGAGAGAGGGAGACACAGAATCCAAAGCAGGCTCCAGGCTCTGAGCTCTCAGCACAGAATCTGATGTGGGGCTCAAACTCATGAACTGTGAGATCGTGACCTGAGCCGAAGTTGGACGCTTAACTGACTGAGCCACCCAGGTGCCCCTCCTCCTTAAATATCTTTAAGAGTTCTAGCTAAATTTGGCTTTTTCTGTCAGAAATATCTGTACAATCTATAGTGCTATCATTTTTCTCACTCCTAGTATTGGTAACTTATGTCTTCTTTCCTCATCAGTCTAAGATTTATCAATTTTGTTGCTTTCAGAGAGTTAGCTTTCAGTTTCACTGACTTTCTCAATAGATTTTATTTTCTATTGCATTGATTTCTTCTCTAATCCTTTTTCCTTTCATTTGCTTATTTTGAGTTTCACTTGCTATTATTTTTCTAGGTTAAGGTGGAAGCTGAAGTTCTTGATTTGAATCCCTTCCTTTTCTAATATAGACATTTAATGATATAAATTTCCCTGTAAGTACTGCTTCAGCTGAATCCCATAAATTTTGACTGTTTTCATTTGCATTAAGTTCAACGCACCTTCTTTTTATTTTTATATTTAAACCATTTACCTTTAAAGTAGATTTCATGGATTCAATATATAGTTGGATTAAAAAACTCAATCTGATCAGGGTAACTGACAATTTACACTTAATGTAATTATTGATATTGCTGTTTAAACCCACCATCCTACTGTTTTATTTTCTATTTGTCCCATTCATTGTTTCTTCCTTCTTTTGGATTGTTTTTTGTGGCTACATTTTATCATCTTTGTTGGCTTATTAATTATGACTTTTTCTTTTTATGGTTGCATTAGGGTTTACAGAATACATTCTTATCAATCTTCTTTCAAGTAATACTATACTATCTCACAGTTAGTGTAAGAATTTTAGAGTACTATACTTATGCTTCCCTCCTCCCATCCTGGATACTGTTGTCAAACATTTCACTTTACATGTGTTAACCACACAACATCTTGTCATTATCTTGGCTTCAAATCATTAATTATCCTTTAAGGATAATCTAAAATGAAAAACAGTCTTACATATGTTCACATATTTACCATTTTTGGTCCTCTTTGTTACTTTGCATAGAAATAGGTTTCTATCTGGTACCATTTTCCTTCCGACTAAAGGCATTCTTTAACACTTCCTATAAAGCAAGTCTGCTTACGATGAATTCTTTCAGCATTTTGGGGTCTGAAACAGTTTTGATTTCATGTTCATTACTGAAAGATATTTTCACTGATATAGAATTCAAAATTGAGTCTTCTTTCAGTAATTTAAAGATGTTACTCCACTGTCTCTAACATTCTTATCTTTGTTCCTC
Organism: Panthera uncia; assembly: GCF_023721935.1. Lineage (NCBI taxonomy): Eukaryota > Metazoa > Chordata > Mammalia > Carnivora > Felidae > Panthera > Panthera uncia. Next base: position 115,184,412 of record NC_064809.1, on the reverse strand, counting down.
TGTGTCTCTTAACTTCAGCAGGCTTAAGAATTTTCCTTTGCCACAAGTTTTAAGGAATTTGATTCTGATGGGTTTTGGTATAGTTCTATTTCTTGTACTTGGGGTTGAGTTTCTTGGTTCTCATTTGTTTCCCTCTCTCAGGCAACACTGTCTGTCCTGTGCTGCCTAATATCCGATATTTGAAAACTGTCTCATATATTTTGTGTTTAAAAATTTTCAAATGGGTAACTCCAATCTCTATTATATTTTGGCCAGAGGCAAAAGTTCAATTTCACGTTTCCCATTTTTACCATATAAAAATTTTATTTTTTATACTTAGCTTTTAAATTCCATGATAAAAATGTTTCATCTGCACACATAAAGTTACTAGAATTGTTTTATTTATCCCACCTCTTTTAATACACATTATGTGCATTTATAGAAAAAGGCAATAGGAAAATATTAATGGATTTAAATACAGCATGTAGGCAAAACACACTTTTATGTTTTCTAAACCTGTTTGATACTGATATAGAAGGAAGCTTGTTACAAATCATAATGCTTTCAATAATCTGTCAGGAAAGAAAGATCATATTAGCACCCTTTTACATTTCAACACAAACGCATTCTCTGAGCCGCACTAGGAAAAAGTAGTATTTCTGTTTTTATTTCTGGAAGTCATCATTAGTACGTTTACACTTATTAAATATATCCTCAAAATTTCCATCACTTGGGAAAACCATAAAGTTAGTAAGCTAGCTAGGTTTCTTTATTATTTTAGTAAATATTTTTATCTCCAAAGTCAAAATTGGGCAGGAGTGCTGTATACAAGGTACATAGCTTACATCTTTGGGACAGGAGACAATAAGAAGGTAAACAAGCCTGGAGCCCTCCTAATCTTATACAACTAACACCGTAGATCATGGCAGGTAGATGTACACATCCACCCATTCACAAAGAGGTGTAAATTCTTTTGACAATGAACTTTCTAAATTTTACGGTAAGGTCAACAATAAAAAACATTACACACACCACACAAATAATTAGAGAAAGTTAATGATATAAACCACAAAACGAAATAATCTACACTTCTCATTTGGAAGGGAAAAAAATAGGACTAATACTGTAATACTTAGCATCTAATATAAAATTTTCACTGATTATAAGTTGAATCATGTTGATCGAAACTTTACAGAGTAACTTTGCATTTTACTAATTCATAAGATAATCAGTAGATATGCAGCTCTAGTTGAGGCTTATAAACCCCTAAACATTTTCACAGGTAAAGTGAAATCAGCTACAAAATACAAAACAGGAGTAGAGATTTGCCAGAAGTACAAAACACTAACATAGATGCAATAGGTATATAATGTAATCTGTGCAATTCAAAATTCCCAGAATTTTCTTATAAAATGTACAATAAATAATAGTCATACTTGACTTTATCAAGTTAACAAAATAATTACTAACCAACGTTGTGTTTTACTAGTCAATTGCTTAGAAACACCAATTGCCATTTTAAAATTATTTTCACCATAAAAATAGAAGGCATATCAAGCTCTTTAATCTTCAAACATCCAAAACAATTTGGAAGGCAATTATCAATCAAAAATATTATCTGTTAAAAAAAGGTAATTAAAAAACATACATAACCTATTTTTTTTTTTTTTTTGCACAATTTTCTTTTCTTATGAAAAAGGGCACTTAGTGTGTAGCTAAAGCTTTCGGAAAATAAAGATACTGCTGACTTTCCTACTAGGCAGATGACATGTACAGTTCTTAATATAAAAATATAAATATTTTTGACAGAGAAGATGAAATAGTGGTTGGTGTAAAATCCCATCACCATTTTACTTGAAAAACACTTTTTTCCCCAAAGACCATAAAAACAATACTGATTCCATGCAGTTGTGTTGCCAGAAGCTTCTCCAATTACAAAACATTAAGGTATTCACTGAAATTTCAAAAGTGGGCCCGTAGTCTTTTGTTTTCTTCTCGTAGTCTTTCAATTTCAGCCACTAAACCTTCATTCACTGAGTATCTTTCCAGCAAAGAGTGCATTTCATTCTAGAAAAGGGGAAAATGCTTTTTAAATCATTGGTATTTCATTTATTTGGCAAGCTGTTTTACATACTTTCAGCTATCATATCTGTCATGTCCAATTAACTACCTGAATATTTCTTGTACTTAACCATCCTTACTACTTTGTTAATATAAATGAAAGATCACTGGTGAAAGTTATATATTTGCAAGGCTTATATTTGTACATGTGGGAAGCTTTTAACTTAAATAAACAAATAAATAAAAAATAAATAAATAAATAAATAAATAAATAAATAAATAAAATGGCTGTGAAAAAGTAGCCTTAACTATTATAAGTTAAAAAGAAGAGGGACCAGTTAAAGTCTATTTTACTTACTAAATTTCTAAAATTCCCTATTTATTCTAGCAACTAGATATAATAAAGTAAAAATATATCACCCTTTAATGGACTCTTTTTAGATCCACAACTCTATACTTATTTAAAATAAAATATGTCATACATACCAATTGCATGTGAAACTGTTTAATCATCTCCACTTGTAAATTCACAATGTCCCTATGGCATGCTTCTCTAGGGAAGAATGTAAAATACTTGTTAGAATTATAATGGTTTTGCCAATTCTAGATCGTTCAAGAAAGTGGCTAACCTTTTCTCATTGTTTCAAATGATTGGATGTTAATAATAAAAATAATAATACCAACGTGTCTAGAATTTATTTACTATGTACTAGGCACTGTTTCTTGGAGAGAGAGAGAGGGCACATGAGCAGGGGAGAGGCAGAGAAAGAGAGGGAGAGAGGCTCTTAAGCAGGCTCCATGCTCAGCACAGAGCCCAACATGGATCATTACCTGAGCCAAAATCAAGAGTTGGACGCTCAACTGACTGAGCCACCCAAGCGCCCATTTCTTGTACTTTAAGTGGAAGAACTCATTTAATCTTTACCATTAGGTGCAATTATTACCTCCATTTTACCAACTAAGGAACTGAGTCACGGAGAAGTTAAAACTATCCAATCAAACCACCAGTAAACGGTGGAACTAGTATATAAACCCAGGCTGTCTACCTCCAGAACTCTCATTGTACTACATTCCTTAATATAGAAATTATCATTAAAGAAAGACAGAGGTGGGGCACCTGGGTGGCTCAGTCGGTTGAGCATCCGACTTCGGTTCAGGTCACGATCCATTGCGGTCTGTGAGTTCAAGCCCCATGTCGGGCTCTGTGCTGACAGCTCAGAGCCTGGAGCCTGCTTCCCATTCTGTGTCTCCCTCTCTCTTTGCCCCTCCCCCGTTCATGCTCTGTCTCTCTCTCTCTGTGTCAAAAATATATAAGCATTAAAAAAAATAAATGAAAAAATAAAAAAATACAGAGATTTATATTACAATGAAATACATACAGATAATTTACTAGGTTATAATGTTTTAATTATTATCAATGTTTTAGCTATTAAAAAAATATCTCCAGTAGAGTAGAAAATGGGTATTTGGGTGGTTATAACAGAGGTTACCCAATAAAATGCAATTAATTCAGGCCTACAAAAGAATACATGAAAATTATGAAGTATAATAATAAAAGGATCATTCAGTCACCCACCACACAACTTATGAGCTAGAACATTAGCAAAATCATAGAAGCTTCCTATATGCTCTTCTCTGATTCCATCACTTACCTTAGGAGAAGCCCAAGAAAGAATTCACTCCTCTGATGAATTTTGTTTAAGCAAAGAAATCGTTTTTTAAAAAAACAACACACATCTGTCTAACATAGCATATACAGTCAATATATTTTCATTGTGCTTGTTTCTGAGTATTACAAAAATACCACATCCTATGTAGTACTGAGTAGTGCACATTTAAAAAATAACCCAGTACCATGTTTTCAACATTCATCTTCTATACATCTATAATTCACTGATTTCTGCTGGTGTATACATTCTCCTATCAACTGACATTTGGACTGTTTTCAAGATTTTACTGTTACAATGTTGTTATAAGCAATCGTGCATGTATCTCTCAATCCACATGTGCCAATTTCTATAGGCGATAGATCCATGAGTAGATACGCTGAATTAAAGGTTATGATCCAGATGTATACTTGTTCAGTTTTACAAAATAATGCAAATTATTTTCTGAAGTGGTAATATCCGTGGACTTGCTCATCATCCGTGTGAGAGAATTCCTCTTGCTCTACGTCCGCATCAAGGCTTGGTCTTGCCAGACTCTGCACAACATTCTCCCATCTAATGGGTGTGCAATAGTGTCCCACTGCATTTTCAGTTCTCTGATTGATCACAGGATTGGACCTCTCACCTTGTGTTCATAGACCATTCCTCTTCTGTGAAATGCTTGCACAGGTCTTTTCATCTTGTTTTTCTATTGAATGCCTTTTTTTCTTATTTATTTCTCTTTACATAATCTGATTCTTTGTTGGTTATATGAATACTGCAGAGAGATTTTTGTCCTGCCGCTTTGTTAATGGTATCTTGTGATGGACAGTCATCAACGTTCTCTAGTTACTGACCTATTAACACAATCAAATTTACCCATCTATTTTTATAGGTAGTGTATCCTATGTTTTGATAACTTCCCTACCCTGAAGTCATATATAAACTCTCTTACAATGCCTAAAACTTTACCCTTTAAACTTTTACTCTGGGTGGAATTGATTTTTTTTTAATAGCTGGGAATAGGGATCTATGCTTTTCCTCTGTCATATATCACATTTCTATATACGCACAGGTTTTTCTCTGGTCTATGTGCTTCTTTGGGGCAGTTTGTCCACCCTGTGCCAATGCTACACTGTTTTAATTATAGCTTAATAATTAAGCTTATCATCTGACAAAAAAGTCCCCTTCAACCTTATTCTTCTCTGGAGTGTCTTGGTTATTCCTGGATCTTTTCTTCTTTCACATAAATTTTGAAATTATCCTGTCATTGTCTTCCAAAAACCCAGATAGGATTTGATTATAATTTTACTCAATCTATAGACTAATTTAGAAGAACTGACATCTTCATAATATCTTTCCACTTATTTAAGTATTAATGCTTTCTAATCAAATTTTAAATGTTTTTCTACAAAGATTTTTACCATCTTTGGTTAGATTTATTCCTAAGTACCTTACTTTTTTTGTTACAACTATACTTTAAAAATTCTCTCGGCTTACAAATTATGACAAAAGCTGTATTAAAAACAAACAGAAAACACCAGAGAACCATGAAAATTGCTAGGATTAAAGAAGCCATGGTCTTATAAAAGAGGGAAGTCTAGTAGGTAAGCCCCACCTTTCCCCCTGCCTTTCCCTGTGGGGGATGTACTGATACTCCCGTGTGGGGAAAAGAAGCTGAAGGGAAAGCAGTGGCCTGGAGCTTGAGAGAGTTTCACTGGGTAGGGCTGTGCTAGGTTGGGAACAGTCAGGACTGCCAAGGCTTTAAGGTACCAGATCCTGGAAAAGGGGTACCTGCAGAAAAGTAAACCTAAAATTGCACTCTCCCCTTGAGACACCTGTTGACTCCTAAGCTATGCCTGTCCTGGGTTAGATGGCAGGAAATCAAACACAAAGTAGCAACTAGAGCAGAAGAAGATTTTGGTGACCTTGTGATGCTGGGGAAATGGAAGCTAAAGTGCAGGACCCACCAAGGTGAAAAAGCCAAGTGAGACTCCAGACATTCAGCTGACATCCCAGAAGGGCACAGACTAAACTATAGGGATACAGTCAAACCAGAAATAAACTAGCCCCAAGGAAACCTGAAAGCCAGCAAGAAATGGAACAAAGTGATCTTCTTGCTGGAAGAAATTTAAATCTTCTTAAAAGACAATAAAAATAGAGCCACAGACATCTGCTTAGGATGTAATCTCTCCAACTCTGATGATGAGGTCAAGCCAGATAAACTATAAAATATACATGTTTAAATTCAACTTGAGAGTGCAAAGAACTCTAAATGCACCAAACTCTAGAAAACAAGAGACCCACAATTATTTTCATCCTCCACAGAGCAGTGGTGGGGAGACAGCAGCTGTTGACAGGGTAAGGAGAGCACGCTGAAATCTGTATAGATTTCTGGAGGCAAGTGAGGACTGGCTCAGCAGTTCAGAATCCCAAGGAGCCCTAGCCAAAAAGGAAGTCCCCATTCATGCACCAACGATGCACAGGCCTTCACTGAGGGCTTCTGGAAACAAGCAGGGGCAGAGCAGGGGGGCAGAGATGCACAGGTCTGTGAAGACTAAGGGCAGCGGCCAGTGAGCCCTCTGAAGCACTCTAGGCCCTCGCGGAGAAGGCAGCCAGCCTCCAAAGCTGAGGGAGAACAGCTGACAGAACCCCTCCACACCTCGCCTCCCCTGTCCCTCCACCGTAAGTGCGGCTGCTCAAGACTTCCTGAAGTCAGAACAAGTATATTTATAGAAATCCTCTGAGCCACTCTGGGTCCTGAGTCCCAAGCCAGGGCTGCCTTGGTTGACGGAGGGGCAGAAGAGTTGAGAGAGGCCCCGACTCACCCCTACTCTCCAGGTGCAGGCATGCAAGGCGGGCTGAAAGCTGAAGGCAGGGCAGTGCTGTCTTGCTCAGTCTGCCCCAGCATAAGAGCTTTCTCCCTTTCCAGCACTGCTTTACTCACATTATATTCAAGTCACTTTACCCAGACAATTCTGCTGTCCTGCCACATATATATGTTCCTGAAAAACCTCATATTCTTTAAAATTGTTGTGTTGGAAATAAGATGACCCGATTTTTAAAAAAGTAGCCTGTGTGTGTGTACACACACAGGAGAACAAATACTGCATGATTCTACTTATATGAGATCTCTAAAACAGTCAAATTCATGGAAGCAAAGAACAGAATTGTGGGCATCAGAGGTTGGAAAGAAAGGGAAACAGGAAGTTTCCAAACACAAATATAAAAGGTCAGTTATACAAAATGAGTAAGTTCAAGAGATCTGCCGTACAACATTGTGCCTATAGTTAGCAATACTGTATTACACAGTTAAAATGTTTTTATTCATTTTTGAGAGACAGAGAAAGAGAGAGAGAGAGAGAGAGAGAGAGAGAGAGAGAGAGAGAGAGATGGGGAGGGACAGAGATAGGGAGAGAGAATCCTATGCAGGCTCTGCATTGTCAGCATGGAGCCTGATATGGCGCTCAAACTCATGAACTGTGAGATCATGATCTGAGCTGATGTTAGACGCTTAACTGAATAAGCCACTCAGGTGCGTCTATACTCAGGTGCCTCTTTCTTAAGAAGGCAGATCTCATTGCAAGTGTTCTTACCACAATAAAACTAAAACAAAAAAAAAAGGAAAAAGAAAGAAGAAAGAAAATAACAGGACTTAAGGAAAACGGATTGGAGCAGATTACTCAAAACTTAATTTTTTTTAATCTTTATTTTTGAGAGTGAGAGAGAGAGAGAGAGAGAGAGAGTGAGTGAGCAGGGGAGGGGCAGAGAGAGGGAGTCACAGAATCCAAGGCAGGCTCCAAGCTCTGAGCTGTCAGCACAGAGCCCGACATGGGGCTTGAAACACAAACCGCGAGATCATGACCTGAGCCAAAGTCAGACGCTTAACCGACTGAGCCGCCCAGGAGCCCCCAGATTACTCAAAATCTATGCAACTTTGTAACAAAAACAATTAAGCCCTAGTAAAAATATCAGCATAGTTTAAATATTGAATAATCAAAGACTTTACCTTAAAAAAAAGTGATGGCCACTTGATAAAAGGGTAAGAAAAAAAGAGAAAGGATTGGGGTCATCAAACATGGAGGCAAGGATAAAATACCCAAAGCTGGGGGATAATAACAAAGTAAGTCCTTCCTAACACAGAGCACACAGCCAAACCAGGTTAAGAGAAAGAGTATAGGAAGAGACAGCACTGATAGGTGGTTTGCTGCCTTCAGCTATGTTCATGGACTTGGTTTTAGTAGCCTTTACATGAACCAGCAAAATTTCCTCATCATATTGTCATCACTGTCCTATTTATCAATCACAAATGAATTAATTTACATTACTTAACACAACACATTGCACCTACCCCATTAAACTACAAGGCCTTTGTGGGCAGATCATTCATTTTTGTACCCTTAGTATCCAGTACCTATTCTAGGCACGTTGTAAATGTCAAAAATGATGATTTTCCTTTAAAAATGTATGTGTTACCATTTAAAAATATTTTTTTTCAAAAACCTTTTAACATTAAAAAGAAACATGCACCAACAAAAACTATATACCTTCTCTAATATTTTTGCTCAAGATATTCCAAATCAGAGCTAGAATACTAACTACATAGGTCCTAAGCGGGGGGGCGGGGGGCGGGGTGGGGGGGGGGACACAAAAGATTCTAATAACTGAAAATAGTTTCTGATATATATTGTGATGATAGGTAAAAGGAAGTAACACTGTAGAACACATTCTTATAGTGTTCAAAATTCAAAGGATAAGACAATGATAGATCCAAGCAAAAAAACTTTTAATTCACTCTTACATCCTGATGCATTCCGTTTGAAAATATTCAGGGGGCGCCTGGGGTGGCTCAGTCAGTCAAGCATCTGACTCTTGATTTTGGCTCAGGTAATGATCTCACAGTTTGTGGGGTCGAGCCCCATCTATGAGCAGAGCCTGCTTAAGATTCTCTTGCTCCCTCTCTCTCTACCTCTCCCCTATGCATGCGCTCTCTTTCTCTCCCTCTCTCTCTCAAACATAAATAAACCTAAAAAAAAAAAAAACAACGAAAAATTCAGAATTCCTTTAAAAAATTCTTTCTCTACTATATTAGTACACATAGCATATTTAATAGGTGATTTATAAATACTGCAAGTAAGAATATCATTTGACCTTACCAGAATCTGTCCACACTTTTTAATGTTTATTTTTTGAGAGAAAGAGACAGAGCGAGCACATGGGTGCAAGTAGGGGAGGGGCAGAGAGAGAGGGGGACAGAGGATCTGAAGGGGGCTCTGTGCTGACAGCAGAGAGCCCAATACAGGGCTCGAACTCATGAACCATGAGATCATGACCAGAGCTGAAGTTAACGCTTAACCAACTGAGTCACCCCGGCGCCCCTGTCCACATTTTGATGATAAAAAAAATCCATGATGGCAGCTTGCCTGCTACACTGCCTTGCCAAGTCATCTAATAATTGCCATAGGTAAATATACATTTTCCTGGCTGACAGTCAATAAATTCAGTACAGCAAGACAACAAAACTCATCATGTTTTCTATGGTTTTATGGACCCTAAAACCTGGACAAAAGTAGCAACCACCAAAATTACTTATAGTTTTGGTTTTATACCCAATAAAAACAGCCAGTTAATGTCTAGATAGAAAGAGAAACTTCTCAATTACTACCTGAAAATTGAAAATAGTTTCTGATATATATTGTGATGATAGGTAAAAGGAAGTAACATTGTAGAACACATTCTTATAGTGACTTCTTACCTGAAGTCATCCAATGTCTCCTGTATCATATTCTGAATAAACCGGATTTGAACGGATGTCAATGGTGCATTTGGCCGATTATTTCCAATGGTATCAGCTATTTTTTCTGATAGTGAACTGGCAACTCCAGCAGTGACAGAGGATGCTATCTTTGGATCTAAAATAAAAAATGGAGAAAATATTAATAGTCAGCTTAAACTAAGAGATATCAAACATTTGTAAATAAGATTTGGCACGAGAAGACTAGAAAAACAGGTAAAGAACAGCATTCCTGTGACATTTAGAAAAACTCACTGTCTGGAATACAAATCTTAGAAACTTTCTAGGACATTATTTCTAATACCCATTTATCTATCTATATGAACTGCCAACTGTCTAATATAATAACATATGACAGAGGGATTAATCTTGAAGAATCTCGGAACCATTTCCTCTTACAAAAGATGAATGTGACATGTTGCACCACAAACTAGATAAACCAAGACTATTAAACATAAACAGAGGGAATACAGAAGTAAAGTACTGCTACAAGCAAAGCCCCAGAGTTTACACTAATACGTCCACAGAAACCTTAAAGTGAAATATATCTAAATAAGAGTTTCTTCCATACAAAGAGTTGTTTTCTATAGATAACTCTTATAAATGAAACAAATACTCCATTAAATGTGATCAAGTTTTTAGGATCTATGGCATGAACCCTACATTAATATGGAATACGGCTTTAGTACGGAAGGGGACAAAAAGACAATTCCAGGTAGTTAATGACTCATTTCCAAAGGGTCCTACGTTATATTCCTATTTGTACCATATTAGATCAAGACCCTTACATATTAGATTGAAAATAAAATTCAGACCAAAGGAGTATCGAATCAGGTTGTTGAGTTTAACCATTCATATGCATGTCACTGTCCTCTAGTAAGAGTCACAGTAGAAAAGTGTTGTAAATTTTAAACTCCTTTACCTTTCTTACCCTATGATCACTCTATTTATTTATCCTTTTCAAGTTAACTAGAGGGAGTTTTCAACCTAACACTTTCAAACATCAGAGAGTTTTATGTACTTACTTGGAGTTGAGGATCCATTGACCGGGGGTTCATATATTAACTGGGCTTCGATTTCTTTCTCTGGCTTTTCAAATTTCTCAGGACTTCTTGTTTGGTTAGATGGTGGAGAGGTATTCAGATTTCCAGTCTCAGCACCAGGGATCAACTTTGCAAACTTCACATTGAAAATAAAAAAATTCATATGTAAATTTTGGTTTTACCCTTATTATACATATAATTTATACCTTCTTATCTTTTTTTCTAGTAGGTAGGGTCAGGAAAATGAAAAATAAGAGGGATATAGAAGGAGAAAAAAAAAATTGCTACAACTAGTGGCAAAATAAATCCTGTCCATGAATCAAAAACAATTTCAATGAGAACATGATGGGGAAGAGCTCACTTACTAACCATCTGCTGTTGAGTATCTTTAAAATGGTAATCACAGGCAAAAAACAAACAAACAAACAAACAAACAAACAAAAAACAACCAGACTCTCCCATGGTAACTAGTCAGAAATATTTGAGAAGTCAAAAAACATTTTTGTACTTCTTCAATATCTTTCCAGTATCATCCTAAAAAAATCAATATGAAAATAAACAGACATACTATAGAACAGACTCAGCCTTTCTGGTAACATTTGATCATTTTAAGCCCTTATGTAGCAAATTAACTTCTATTTTGGATACTGTATCAGAGCAGAAGATAATAAGGATCTATTATATTCTTAGCTCCACCCCTTTGCTCTAAGACTTAGGGTAAATGACTTGACTACCAATTGGTGCTTTCTGCAGCAATGGAAATAAATTCTAAAAAACTCAGGTATAAACTATTCTTAGACAGTCATGTATTTTGTCTTAGAAAAAAACAATTTAAGTTTACATCTGCTTTTACCTCCAAAGTTTTCAAAGACAGATTTCAAAAGTATCCTTTAGTTTTTAACACATGACATCAAGATTCAAGAATATTTTTCTAGCTGGTAGATGTACAGCACTGTTAGTAATCAGGACACATCCCTGGCAGCTGCCCGCTTCCTGTCTAGTGATGAGCTTCCTTATGCTACTGACAAATCCACACAGCGAGTTCAGTATCGTTTTCAGGCAGATACCTGTTTGAAGGAGTCCTTAGGTTCCTGTTTTCCCAGATATATTTTCTTAGATTCAGCTGTCAGATCATGATTTTCATTTTCTTCTTTCCCTGGAGATCCCATAAAAACGCTAAGAGGACTAGAATGCAATACTGAAGTGCTTGACGTTCCTGGGTTTTTTCTTGGAGGAAAGACTGAGTTCAATTGTGGTAGAAAGTCAAGGCCTGAAAAACAGGAGAAAAAAGCTATTTACATATGATTTTCTCCAATCTTGAATATTTAAGAAAAGCACTTAATACGACAGACAGGTTAATATGGTAGAAAGACATGCGATTTGGATTCAGAAGACAGGTTCATTTGTCAGCTCTAGCCCTTATATGAGATACACAAAATCTTGGGCAAAACTGTAAAACTCTTGTTTCCTGATCAGTAAATGTGATGCTGACATCCATCTGTCTGAGTAGTAAGGCTTAAAAAAGAAATATTATACGTAAAAATACTTTGAAAATCACAAAGCCCAATTAATGTTTTAGTCAATATTATTAGTTTTTGATAACTGAAAATTGTTAATTTAGCATATATCTGCAGCATATCTTGATAGGCAGCCTCTAAGATGGCTCTGAATGATCCCTGCCTTCTGGCATGGATCCATGCCCTCGAGTAATTCCCTCCCTTTGAATGTGGGCTGAGCCTAGAAACTTGCTTCCGAAGAAGAGAATACAGCCAGAATGGTGGGGTGTCACTTCCAAGATTAGGTTACAAACACGCCGCAGCTTTCATTTTGAGGGCCCTCTCTCACTGTCTTGCTCACCGGCTCTGAGGGAAGCCGGCTGCCATGTTGTCAGGTGCCCTGTAAGAGGCCCACATGGGAAGGACTGGTATATTCCGCTAGTAGGCACATGAATGATCATGCAAGTAGATCCGTGCCCAGTCAACCCTGGAGATGACTGCAGCCCTGTTGATTTCCTGATTAAACTAAGCCATGCTCAGATTTTTAACCCACAATTATGAGGTGATAAATATTCTTTTAAGCTTCAATGTGTTGGGGTGATTTGTTACACATCAATAGATAACACAATACCATTTTTAATTTTCATAAAAATACTTCTCAGTAGTTCTTACCATCTTTGCCTATGGACTCATCACCTCCCTTGTTAACCACAGCATCTATAATAAAATTAGAAAATCAAATTTTTTAAATCGTGAAAAAGAAGCCATAGCAAATTAAGATTCCTATTTATTCTCCAAAGAGTTCGATTTCAAAAAGGAAAAGTTGAAAAAGAAGCCATAGCAAATTAAGATTCCTATTTATTCTCCAAAGAGTTCGATTTCAAAAAGGAAAAGTTACAGTTGGGACTCATATAAACTTCCCTTTTCACTCTTCTACCTTCATGCAGAGCAGCAAGTATGAAAAGTAATTCTACAGTATAGGGTCGTTTAATGAGACAGCAAGGTGTATGAGAAACGCATTGCAGTAGGCTCCAGAAATCTATAATCCAGTTCTGCCTATACCACTCAATAGCTCTATGACCTTAGACAAGCTTTTTATACGATTAGCTTTAGTTTCTGCAACTACATAATGAAGATAATGTCTGGACCACCTCACAAAATTGTTTTGAGGGTCAACTGAAACAATGTGAAACTATTTTGCAATACAATGATATAAAAAAACATAAGTTTCCATTAATGTTTTAATGGAAGAATATGTATAAGAAAATTCCAATACTGTAATACTATTCATTTACCAATTAATATCCAAAAGTTGTTCAACTCCATTTTAGCTAATTAATAGAAAAATGGGCAAAAGTCATAAAAAATTCACCAAAAATTCAAATGGCCAATAAATTATCATATATGATTATCACAGTAATAGGACTATCATCCATCCATCCATCTGCATGTGTGTATATATACCTACTAATTGTACAACAAACACACACTTTATTTTATTTATTTATTTTTATTATTTTACACAGCCTTCACACCCAGTACAGGGCCTGAACACTCAGAACCCTGAGATCAAGAGTCAGATGCTTACCCAACTGAGCCACCCATGCACTACCCCTTCTTTATTTTACACATATACTTTAAGAAATTATTAGTTTTCCCTTAACAAAAGCAGAAATATTCTTACTCAAAAGATGAAGACATTAAGGCAAACAGATTAAGCCTTTTTCCTAAGCAGAGTTGAATTCTTGAGATCAAAAAACAAGTCTCTTGACAATGAAAATCAGTAGTATATTTATTATCCATGTTTTTTTCTTATTAATGATATGAAAGTCTAATAAATGAAGGGCATAAGGCTCAAATTCTAATCATATTTTTAAAAAGTAAAGAAGAATTTCTATCCTTTATTCATTTCTCTTAAAAACCATTAAAGAGAATTTCATTTATGACTCAAACACTTTCAAAAAGCCCCTTCCTACATTCTTCAATTCAAAAGTTACCCCAGGGGTTCTCATAAGCCAAAGCTCCCCAGATGGTTACTAACCTCCAAAACCTTTCTCAACTCCAGCCCATGCCATTCTACTCTCCTTTGTCCACATCTTTCCTGTCTTTATTCTTTAACTATGTAGTCTGACCTCTCTTCATCCTGAAAGAAAGGAATCCTTTCTCTTTCATTAGGTGGAAGACAGGGAAATCTGACCTGGCAAATAGTCATTTTCAGGGCATGGTAAGGCATAAAGCACTAAGTAATTCTGTGCCATCACACATGTACTTTATTTTTTTTAAGATATTTATTTTTTTAATGTTTATTTATTCTTGAGAGAGAGAGAGAGAGAGAGAGAGAGAGAGAGAGAGAGAGAGAGAGAAGCGGGGAGAAAGGGAGACACAGAATCGGAAGCAGGCTCCAGGCTCTAAGCTGTCAGCACAGAGCCCAAGACGGGGCTCAAAGTCACGAGCCTGAGATCACAAACTAAGCTGAAGTTGGACATTTAACCAACTGAGCCACCCAGGCACTCCTACTTATTCTAATTATGAAATTAACTGTAGAAAATTTGGAAAGTAGATAATTTTAAAGAAAAAATGAAACTCTATAAGATCAAGAGTGGATGTAACAATTTAAACATACTGCTACTGCTGACATTTAGGTTTGCTCCAGAGTTTCAATATCATAAACAGTAAACATACAAATCTTTGTAGGATACTGTGAATATGTTATTAGGTAAATTTATAGAAATAGAATTAACGGGCCAAAGGGTATGGATATTTAAGCATGCCAAATTATGCTCTAGAAATTTACCCATATTGTTGATAATACTGCTGTTAGCAGTGAGACTATCCCATTAATGAAAACAGTAAGAACATCAGTACCAAAAAAACACATCCAAATAATGTGCCCGGTTCATACAGTATGAACAACAATGATATATGTTTCTATATATCAAAATGACAAGTTTTTTGTGTTTTTATTTTCTTTTTAATGGCAACATCTCCTAGCAATGGGGAGAGGAGGGAGGGAGGGAAGGAAATAGAGAGAGAGACTGTGTGTGTGTGTGTGTGTGTGTGTGTGTAGTACTTTCACACATAGTGTAAAAGATGAGGCAATCTATCACCTAGCCATATTTCTTCATGAAAACAATGAATAAATAACAATTAGATACTAATAATAAAAAACAATTTTTTTAGGTGAAAAGGTATTTTTTGCCTATCAAAATATCTAAGATTTTAAGATTTATTAGAAACTAAAAAACTGCCTATGGAGGCAAAATTTCCTTTAAGACACTTCTGTGGAAATTAAAATGCTAACTTGATAGCTATTTGCATAGTTCCCATGTGACAATGACAAGCGTATACTTTAGAATGGTAACATCTGAAATATCAGGGCAAAGGAAAAGATACCACCCCAGGGACTGAGAAAATTAGCAACTGTCATGAACAGAAACAGACTGAAGCTATTACCCACATCTTTTAGCGAGACTAAAAATGTAATGACTGCCAGCAAGAGAACATGATCCTCTGATCTGAAAAGACTTACCATCTCTGATCGGTGAAAACATGTCACCTAAACTACTTTTTCCAGTATCATCAAAGCTGAAGAAATCCTGATTTTTCCCACTGTCCGTTTCCTTAGATATAATATCAGTGTTTATGCTTCGAGGCAAACCTTATAGGAAAATTAGATATAAAAATAAATGTTACTACAGCCAAAAAAAAATTTATCATCAGAAGCTCAGTTCTAAAAATTAATGCATTACCATATCACTGGTAATATTACAACTATGAGCATCAGGAAAACAAAATAATATAACAACAGCTCAGTTAACCATGATTTTCATGTAATGAAGGGCTCCTCAAAAGCAAATAATCTATTCATTTATATAATACCATCTTATTTTAGCCTTTTTGATGAAATTTTTCTAAAATAATTTATATACTTTGCTACCCTCTTAAACAGAGTATACTGAACACAACGAACTTCTACTAGAACAGACTCACTTTTATGATCATCTATAAATGATTAAAGAAGTCTGTAAAGCATTTAGCATGATGCCTGACACAGAGCAGATTCAACTAATGTTAGCTCCTTTCCCCAACAGTAAATGGATCTCTTTTTGCCCTCTTCTGTCTTTTCCTTCACTAACAGTGGAAGCTTAACATGCTCTTGGTATTATCGACCTCAAATGACTTCACTAGCCTCTGGATAGTTTACTAGAAGGAAGGAAACCAGAATACTAAACTCATAAAGAATAGCATAGCAGACAATAATAAAGAGCCACACGGTTTTGTTTTCCCTGCCAGTATATAATGCAAGGGATTAGGGCAGGGACTTTGGAAGAGGAACTCTGTGAGCTCAGTAGCTTCTTGCTCATTTCTGGGTTGAGGACTAAGTTCTAGAAATTCGAGACCTGTGATGAAAATCTGGTATTTTAATTGGTAGCATGTTACTGTATTACACTATCATTTAAGTAGTGTTTTATTTGCTATCTTGGTCCCAAGATCCTGAAAAGCTAAGATAAAAACAAAGAACAGCCAGCATATCCAAAAATGTCCAAGTCTCGCAAATGAAATAAACTTTTATAATAGTACCTGATAGAAAGTTAAAATATTACTGAACATTTATACATCACTATCATTGAAGTGTTTACACCAAGAGTTGAATTGTTATAAAGAAGAAATTTTCTCTTCTTCTTCTAGGTCGTTAAACATTACGAATGCATAACTCTAGCCTCTGGAACTTTAGGAAACAGAAGTTTAGTATCATTTGGAAGTAGTGCTAAAGCCTTATGTTTTTACTTCTTAAATGGCTGTTTCCTACTGAAAGTGAGCACTAGCAATAAATCTGCAGAGGTTCTTTATTCTTTTTTAATTTTTTTAAATGTTTTTATTTATTTTTGAGACAGAGAGAGACAGAGCATGAGCAGGGGAGGGGGCAGAGAGAGAGGTGCTCCAGGCTCTGAGCTGTCAGCACAGAGCTTGACGCGGGGCTCGAACCCATGGACCGTGAGATCATGACCTGAGTCGAAGTCGGACACTCAACCAACCGAGCCACCCAGGCGACCCGAGGTTCTTTATTTTTTATAAGTTTTTATTTAAATTACAGTTGGTTAACATACAGTATAATATTAGTTTCAGGTGTACAATATAATGAGTCAACACTTCCATACAAGACCCAGTGCTCATCACAAGTGCCCTCCTTAATCCTCATCACCTATTTCACCTATCCCCGACCCACCTCCCCTCTGGTAACAGTTTGTTCTCTAGAGTTAAGAAAAAGCAAAGCTGGAAGCAACACAATTCCAGACTTCAAGTTCTACTACAAGGCTGTAGTGATCAAAACAGTATGGTAGTGGCACAAAAATAGATACACAGATCAATGGAACAGAATAGAAATCCCACAAAGGAACTATATGGTCAATTAATCTTCAACAAAACAGGAAAGAAAATCTAGTGGGAAAAAGACAGTATCTTCAACAAATGATGTTGGGAAAACTGGACAGTAACATGTGGAAGAATGAAAGTGGACCACTTTCTTACACCATACACTTAACTCAAAATGGATCAAAGACCTAAATGTGAGACATGAAACCATTAAAATCTCAGAGAAGAACATAGGCAGTAACCTCTTTGACATGACTCACAGCAACTTCCTTCTAGATATGCCACCTGAGGAAACAAGAGCAAAAGTAAACTACTGGGGCTTCATCAAAATCAAAATCTTCTGCACAGCAAAGGAAACAATCAACAATACTAAAAGGCAACCTACGGAATGGGAGAAGATATCTGCAAATGACATATCTGATAAAGGGTTAGTATCCAAAATCTGTAAAGAACTTCTAAAACTCGACACTCAAAAAACAAATAATCCAATTAAGAATGGGTGGAAGACATGAATAGACATTTCTCCAAAGAAGACATGCAGATGACCAACAGACACATGAAAAGATGCTCAACATCACTGATCATCAGAGAAAGATGAATCAAAACTACAATGAGACATCACCTCACACCGGTCAGAATGGCTAAAATCAACAACACAAGAAACAACTGGTATTGGTGAAGATGTGGAGAAAGGGGAACCCTCTTGCACTGTTGGTGGGAATGCACTGGTTGGCGCCTTTAGTAGAGCAACATGAACTTTTTCAAATCTCAGACTCATTTTAGGGAGTTTAAAATAATAGTAATAGTAATGATGAAAACTGTGATGACAGTATTAGTAAAACCATAATTTACTGAGAGCCTATTGTGTGCCTACTGATATATTTTCTCTGGTTTTCATAATATCGCTAAAAGTTAAATATTATCTATGGAAGAAAAAATAAGACTCAAAGTGGTTAAAAAACTGCCTAAAGTCATCCTAGTAGGAAGTCACAGACCCAAGACTTATGTCTAACAAACTCTGTTTCAGAGCAGGGAAACGTACATGTATGTGTATGTAAGAGAGAGCAAACGATGAAGCAAATGTGGTAAAATTTATAAAACAGTGAATCTGCTGAAGAGTATACTAGAGCTCAGGAGTTCTTTATACTATTTTTGAAAATTTTCTATAAGTTTGTAATTATTTCAAAATAAAATTAATAAATAAAAGTTTCTAACTCTTTGTGGGTACAGGGCAAACATTCATTTTGTCAGAAACTTTGCTAATCAGCCAAGAGTTATCATTAATCAGTGACCCTGCAGACCCAAGTCTTGCATTTCCTAATTAATGCTGTCATCGTTACATGAGTTTCCTTATTAAAAACTAAATGAAAACAGTGAGATTTCATAAAGCGCAGAGTAAATGAGAGAAACTTTATTTTATTTAATTTTGGAAATATGAATAAAATCAGTAATAATAAAATTATCTTTGAAAATAGTGACAATTTTCATAATATAGTTAATTCAACATCTTGGCAAACATTACTCAAAGTTATATTTCAAACTTAATTTCTTCTTCTAAGTATACAGCAATAATATTTGTTTCCAGGAGTTCTTAAATAAGAACTAATTATTTTTTTATATAATATGTAATGACTTTTATGTAAGGATGATGTAGATATTAACAGAAAATTTATAATGAATATATATACTATTTTTTTAAAAAAGCTATTCCATACTATCAAGGCTAACAAAGTTTTGCTTCTACTTGAAAATCATAAACTCATGCTGAGAAGGTACCAACCAATACTTGTGTCCAAGTTAAGTATTTGTCCTGAAACCTTACAAAGACATGGATACATCCATTTCTAATGAGACTAGTTTGGAAACAGAGTAGTATATATACCATGCAAGCTTTTAAAAAATATGTTGTAAGGTGATAGTATAGCATAACTTAAAATAAAAAAAAAAAAAAAAACATTTTCAGGAATTGAGAGAAAAAGAATATTCTCTATAGTAAACAGGGAAGCTTATCATCATATTACACCTTCACAAAGTCTAAATGAATTTTTTAAGAACCATTCTATCAATATGATTATTGGAGTAGAAGAAATTATTTAAAAATGACAACATTTTTGTTTATTTTTGTTTAACAAACTACTAATATACTGCTTAATAGGTACCAGGCACTGTTCAGCACTTAAATAAATTCACTTCATCACCTGACTTACTTTGTTATGAAATATGAAATAAAAGAAGCCACTAATAGCTTTTTTTGTAACTCAGAGATCAAATCAAAGTGACAACATCAAAGAATCATATCCTCTATTGATTAATTTGTAGACACAAGACATCCAGTCTGGAGTGGTATTAAGGATAATTTCTAAATTGGTATTATTCTATTTGTAAGATAATATTTCTTACAACAAAAGTTCAGCTAGGGGCACCTGGATGGCTCGGTCGGTTGAGCGTCTGACTTTGGTTTAGGTCATGATCTCATAGTTCCTGGGTTTGAGGCCCGCGTCGGGCCCTGAGCTGACAGCTCTGAGCCTGGAGCCTGCTTTGGATTCTGTGCCTCCCTCTCTCTCTCTGCCCCTCCCCCACTTGTGCTCTGCTTCTCTGTCAAAAATAAATAAACATTAAAAAAAAAAAAGTTTAGCTAAATAGATTAAGTACCTTTCATTAATTTTTAAAAAATTTATAGCTCAAGTTAAAATGGTCACTTCTTCCATTTTTACCATCTACTAATAATTTTACTTAAATACACAAGTGAATTTGAGTTCTAGGCTCTTGAAGAAAGTGCTAATAATACATATTGGGGTGGGGTGCCGGGTGGAAACTCCAAATACCATAAACGCGTAAGCAGCATTTACCTGCTTTGTCTTGAACAGCAACTGCTCCTTTTCCCCCAGCTGTTGTCATGGGCTGTGGGAGAGCTGTGCCAGTGGAAGAGGTGGCTGCTTCTCGGCCGAGTCCAGAATTCTGAACTCCTCCACTGGTAGTGCTCACATTAATGGCTCGTTTGTTCACAGCTGTGGGCTTATTTGAACAGCCTTTATTTAAACTTGACTGAAATGTAATGGAATATTTAAAAGCTCAGGTTTCTAATGCTCCATAGTATACATTAATATTTTATCAATTCCTTGTTAGGATAAAAATACATATATTTTCCCTTACAAATCTTAAGCCTGCTGATGAATCTGAGAGTTTCCCTCTGAACCAAAAAGCCTTTTAAAATATTTTTGAAGAAATACGAGAATTAAGTACAAAAAAATAGTTTAAAACCAAGTATCAAATAACTCTGTATCAAAACTATTTAAAATGCTTTCATACAAGAATGATCATAAAGCAAAACTACAATGTGTTTAATGGACAAAATATGACTTCCATATTCTGAGCTACACTTATTTAGTAAAATCAAAAACAATCAAAAGAAAGAAAATACCTTACCTTAGAAAGAGCAGTGGAGTACTGAAATGCTATACATCGCACAGAAGTCTTGTGAGCAGTGATGGTTTTAACTGGTGATTTCAACATCCTTAAATCATATTGATATATTTTCCCACGGGAAGATCCAATAGCCAAAGTGGCTCCATCAGGCATGAAATCTACTGCAGTTAGAGGGGTATCGGCCACTAGCGTTTTCACTAGCCTTTGGAAAGGGGAACAAAGTCTATGTAGGTATGTGAGTATATACAGGTATACAAGCATATGTGACGTTAGACAGCTATCGACCAAAACCAAAGTTACTTAGAATACACATTCCAAATATTTGCATAAAGCAGAAATTCAGAATTAGACTTAGAGACATTTCTAATACAATGGCAGATAAAGGAACTGCTGAACACACCATCGTATTTTTCTATTCACTTCCAACAGGTTAAGTTCTACATCTTCAGAAGCAATATGTATTCCTTTGAGTAATTACTACTTTGACAGTGAACATGACAGACTTCCTGGTGTTACTCCACAAACAAGGGTTCTAGTCTCAGGGTTAAGGAGGCCCTAAGTATCCCCCTTCCATTTATTGACCTGCTCAAGTCTCAAGAGGACTATGACCTTTCATCACAGGGGAGCAGCTGTGCATTTCTTGACCAAAAAGCTAACAATCCATGTAGCTTGATCCTCATGAAGCCAATACAGAAATATGGATACTGACCTGCTGAAGCTGAGCTTTTTGCCACAGTGTCTGGTGTATGAGAGAAATGCTTACTGACTCTTAAGGTTCTCAGCAAATTAGTTAACAAGAAAGAGTAAAACAGAACAATTTTTAAAAAAGAAGAAAGTGAAACAAGTAAACTTTTAACAAGGGCTGATAGTGGGTCCTTCCCTAGTAGTAACATTACCATTTTCTTCCACACAATCTTTAGATATGGTTAGGTGTTTTGAATACACCTGTAGCACTCTTATAACCATTTTTTTTTTTAACAGCTAACAAAGCACAGCTATAACTGTAAGAAAGAAGGCACAACGGACCCAGATACTTAAAAGATTACATACCCTTTAGCTCTAGATCAGTGGTTCTCAACTAAGGGCAATTTTGCTACTCTTGCTAATTTGGGGAATACTACTAGCATCTAGTGGGTAGAGGCCAGGGACGCTGCTGAATATTCTACAATACCCAGGACAGCCACCCCACCCCCTGCCCCCGCATCCCACATCCAAGAATTATCCAGCCCAAAATGTTAGCAGTTTAGAAACATTGCTGTAGATAATGAATTTTAAAGCAAATTAATCATATTGCCTTAAAAAATATATTCAGTTGTATTTTTGAAAAAGAATACTATGCTAAAATAAAGATGTGCAATCATTAACATGCTATTCTTAACATTCATCATCCAGATGTACTCTAAAGAACATCCACATTTCATCTATTTTTTTCTGCATGCGAGAAAAAAGAGAAAAATTTATCTTTTAGATATCAAGTACACAAACTTTGGATGTCCCAAACATTAATCAGAGGTCTATGCAAATCACAAATATGTCTGCTAATGAGATTATAGTTATTTGTTACTAAATTAAGAAATGATCATGTCACACTTACTTCTTACTTGAAGTATCATAGAGAATGATTCTTTTATCCAAGCCTATAGTCACAAATAGCAATTCATTGACAGGAGAAAAACAGATGCCAGAAGCTGGAGCTTTATGTGTACTGTCAAAGTTATGGTATGGACTCTGGCTATTCACATCCCAGAGAGTTACTACTCCGTTATCCGAAACACTGCCCAGTAGTGATTTCTTAAACAAGGAGTACTTCAAGTGCCGAACAGACTATGAAAATAGGAATAAATTTTATGTAACTGTAAGCATTCATAAGAACATTTTATATAAACTATATAAATAATGGCCAACCATCAACCACACTATTCACAGGGGATTTAGGACCTCTCTGGTTTATACAGTAACAGGTTTTAATTATGACAACCATAAAATCATTTAGTGGGTTATAAGATGACCCCAATACATACCAATATTCTAGTAATTAAATCTGTCATGATTTTATTATCTTGGAATAGAGCTACCTCAATCTCCCCTTTTGCGGAGGAAAAATACAAGATGTTGAGATTACTACATTAATTCATCAGGATTAGGAACATCTACCATAAATAAAAGGCTCAGTAGTAGCCAATCACAGCCAAAACACGAACAAGTGTAAGAGAACACTGGCAGAGAATGAGCAATATTTCAAATTTATTTTCTATATGTATTTTAGATATTTGGATATATTTGTTTGAATCTGAGCATCTGATGTACTGGCAATTTAACACCTGAAGCATAATAAAAAATTAACTAAATCACAAAGAAATAATTGACAACACTATAGACTAGGAATGGACAATACCCATTCTTTCAAAGGCATCAGCCTGAGGGCAATACTGGCCTTTCTCTAAACACTCCTCCCTGGGGGCAGTGGAGACATACTCTCTTTCTAGTTTCTGTTGGACCAGAATAAACAAAGATTCAGTATGAGTAAACAGGTCTTGAATTAAAACTGGATGAATTTTATCCACTTTTACTAAAATGTTGCTTTCAAACTTGTATTGATATTATCATTCACTGAGCAGAGGATTAAATATTTTACATTTAAACTAATTTTTCACTACACAGAACCAGCAATATAAACACAGAAATTAAAAGTAGAATCCACAGAGTGGGAAACTGGCTCTAAGACATCTTCAAAGAGTTAAGTTACAGTACTGAATAAAGCAATAAAGCAGTCACTAGTAGGAGATAGTAGCCATATATATGTATGTATGTATGTGTGTGTGTGTGTGTGTGTGTGTGTG
>NC_064809.1:115089396-115160654 GCF_023721935.1 Panthera uncia | reverse complement strand
TATATATATATATATATATATATATATATGTTTATATATATATAAAATAGATTCCAGATAAAACTGGCACAGAACAAAAGTCAAATCTGAAGGTTGTTTGTTTCTTCTATCCAGTTTAATCTATCACACTCCAAAAGGATTTGAAACCACTAGCTTCCACGTATTAAAAACTCATATACTACTATCTTCTAAGATATTTTAACATAAGATACAACAGCCCTCGACAACTAAAATATTTAGGAATAATACAAAACAAATTCTGTCCAAGGAAACAAAAGGAGTATTTGTTACCAGACACCCAAGGTAAGATAATTACTATGGTCGTCTATTAAATTTGGCTCCTCATTTTCATATGATTAGAGTACAAACAGAAAGCGTTGGTTTATATTTTGCGTATTTGTTGAGGAAAAGTATATCCACTCAAATAGCCAAATCTTTCCTCTGGTCTATACTCAAGAAAAAATACACTACTCACAGCTTAACTATATAAAAGACACAGAGATTTTTTTAATGAATTGTGATGTTTATAGAGTCACATATCAACCCATCAAAACATAAGCAAGACAATTTTTAAAAAAATTCTGCAGCATGTTAAGAGTTCATATAGTTAGGGTCCTTCATAAAATCTAAATTTGAATTTTTTTTTTAACGTTTACTTATTTTTGAGACAGAGAGAGACAGAGCATGAACGGGGGAGGGTCAGAGAGAGGGAGACACAGAATCTGAAACAGGCTCCAGGCTCTGAGCCGTCAGCACAGAGCCCGACGTGGGGCTCAAACTCACGGACAGCGAAATCATGATCTGAGCCGAAGTCGGCCACTTAACTGACTGAGCCACCCAGGCGCCCCTCATAAAATCTAAATTTG
This sequence comes from Panthera uncia, assembly GCF_023721935.1. Classification (NCBI taxonomy): domain Eukaryota; kingdom Metazoa; phylum Chordata; class Mammalia; order Carnivora; family Felidae; genus Panthera; species Panthera uncia. The sequence goes on along the minus strand of NC_064809.1, from coordinate 115,159,788 downwards.
AATTAAATACACAGGCAGAACTGAAATAAATAAATAAATAAAACCATAAAATCACAGACCTCCTAGATCCTCAAAGTACATAAAATTCAACCTCTTAGTCATAGCAGGACTCCTTAAAATATGGTCATCCAGATCTATTTGAATATAGCAAGGAACAAGAAGCTTACTATTTTATATAATGAAACTTTATAAATAGTTAAAAATGTATTTCTTGATTAAATCAAATCCTAAATTCCAAATGTGCTTTATATTCTGTGGACCTGTATGGCAATTCTTTAGGAAAAGGCTAAAGAAAACCATAAATCTTCCTCTCAGATAACTTGGGTTCAAGTAGGGTCTCAGCCAAGTTTTGCAGGTCTTGGGTAAATTACTTACACTCTCCAAGCCTCAGTGTGCTCAACTACAAAATAGAAAACACTCATGTTTTGCAGTCAAGGTTGTTCTGAGGATTAAATAGTTTCTGCGCAGAGCCAGGGACATAGTAGCCATCACCGCTATTCTCACATGACTCATTCTTCATTGTTTATGCACCCATCTGACCATCTTTGACATGTATATATATTTTTAAAAACCCGTAAGTAGCTACACTGACTTCTTTAAATGGTTTCCCCTCTATCTCTCTGAAAAAAGAGGTCTTTCTGATGTCTCTACATCTATTAAATCATGATGCCTTTAGAGTATCATTAAGAGAGTATCCATAATCCTGGATACCCAAACTATTAATCTGCTAAATTATATTTAAAATAAGTACTAATACATATTAGTATCGGCAGCACTTATTAAGCCCCTATGTTGCTCCAGATTCAAGCTACTTCTAAGAAAAAAAAATATATTGCCAAGAACCTCATTTAAAAAATCCCTATAAAGCAGCAATACTATTTTTTCTCACATTATTATTATGTAAGAATGTATATGCCTGTGGAGAAATATATGTTTCTAAATATAAAAAATACATCACTCTAGATCAGGGGCTGGCCAACTTTTTCTCGAAGGATCAAATAGTAAATGTTTTATGCTGTTGTACCACAAAAGCAGTATGAATAAGCACGGATGTGTTCCAATAAATTTTTATTTACACAAATAATGGCCAGCTATTGGGTCATGGTTTGTTGACACCTGCTATAAATGTTTGGGGAAAAAAAAAAAAAAACCACCCATAAAAAAAAAAAGAAGAGAAAAAACCATCCATAATCCTACCACCTACAGAAAAACTGGTTAACATTTAGTTTTGTTGTAAATAAGTCTTAGTTTTATTGTTTAAATATTTTTTTAATGTTTATTTTTGAGAGACAGAGTGCAAGCAGAGGAGGGGCAGAGAGAGGGGAAGACACAGAATCCAAAGCAGGCTCCAGTCTCTGAGCTGTCAGCACAGAGTCCAATATGGGGCTTGAACCCACGAACCATGAGATCATAACCTGAGCCAAAGTCAGACACTTAACCAATTGAGCCACCCGGGCACCCCTGTTTAAATACTTTTCTGTGTTAATGTACGTTTGTTTGAATTCAGTAAAGTATAAACAGAAAACCTGGGATCATACTTTATTAAGATGAAGTTGGTGTTGTCACTAATATTTTTATCACACGATTTTAACAGCTGGATAATACATGAATGTATTAGTATATCAATTTACCTAAATAATCTAATGTTGGACATTTAGGTTATTTCCAACTTCCAAGTACCCTAACTATTATCATTTTTAAAAACTGCTAATTTCTGAAAGAATTTGTATTTCACTGCTGTTCATGCTTTAAAGGTTCTCAGTTGAAAAATGCTAAATGACCATCTGTCTTCCTTTTTTTGTGAACTGCCCATTAATCTACCTTGTTTATTTTCTATTGGGCTATTAAGATTTTTTTAAATCCTATTTTGCAATTGATTTTCCTATAATAAAGACATTAATGCTCTCATAGGTATAAATATTTCCCCATTTTCCTTTCAATTTTGTTAACTTTTTCAAATCTTGCTTTTTGCCAGATTTTAAGTTTTAGGTACTTAAATTTATCAAATTTGTTCCCCTGACTTATAACTTTGTTCTTATACATAGAAAAGCCTTACCTTCACAGAGATAAGAATGTACATTCATATTTTATTATAGTTTTATAATCTCCAATACCTATATATACATATATAGATATATTAGACACCGTATATACATTATACACTGTATACTCTATATATGTGCACCTGTACACACATACATAAATATATACAATATCCCTTCAACTCCATCCCCCTGCTCTTCTTAATTTCCAGAGTCTCATTTCAAGCACTAATTAACTGTCACTGGAGCTACTGCCCACTTCCATTCAGTCAACAGAGCTGAAGGAGAGCAAAAGTTCACATACAAGTAAGTGAGTGGAACAAAGCCAGGCAACCTCGGAAATTAAATTGCCATTAAAAAGAAAAACCAAAAAACAAAACTGAAAACAAGAGGGAGCTCTGTAAAGCTAGAAAAGATACCCTGAACCCCATCCCTGTGTAGAAGTTCAGGGAAACTAACTTTGCAGATAAATCCCATACAAAGTTATTATGAGAACAAAGAGAATAAAAAGAAAGGCATTCTCAAGAAATGACCAAAAAGAAAATAATATGATACAAGACATTTAAAAAAAACAATATAAATCAGAATTCGAAAACAGAAATGAGATGTTAGAACTTGGGAAAGAATTAGAAATTTTTAAAGTCTCTTCAAAATGAAGGCTAATTTAAAAGGAATACAAGAATGATTAAACACAATAGATAACACCTTAAAGACAGACAAAAAGGAAACAATTTTTGAAAATTAAAAATAAGGAAAAAGTTAAAATGATTTGAAAGTAATAAATCTCTGAAGAAGATCTAACAAAGAAAAGACAAACATAAGGAAAATAACAAATTACTAAAAGCTATATAATTCAAGAAAACTTTCCTGAAAGATCTGAAACAACATATTAAATGAGCACACCATGTCCCTATGAATAGCAATACAGAACGATCAATACCAAGACATAATCTAATAAAATTACTGGACTTTATTCATTTTTTTGAATGCTTATTTATTTTTGAAAGAGAGAGCGAGTGGAGAAAGGGCAGAGAAAGAGGGGGACAGAGGATAGGGAGGCGGCTCAGTGCTGGCAACAGACAGCAGCCCAAAGCAGGGCTCGAACCCACAGACCATGAGATCATGACCTGAGCTGGAGTCAGATGTTTAACCGACTGAGCCACCTAGGTGCCCTGTAAAATTTCTGGACTTTAAAGAAAAAAAAAATCCCTTGGAAATCTAGGGAGAAAGAACAAGTGACTTATAAGGAAAAAAATACTTAAATTATCATGAGACATTTGAGACCAAAATTGATGGGAGTAACACACTCGAGTTCCTCAAGGAAGAAAAATGTGAGCCTGCTGCTGAGTTACACTGAAAGAGAATTTGTTATCTCAGAAAAAGTCAAAAACAGAAAACACATATTTATGGAAATAATATTAATAAATATAGATAGGGTGCTTGTGATTGTAAAATTTTGGAAAATATCTAAAATATGGGAAAGTTTAGATAAACCGTGGTGTTTGAACATGGAATGTTATGGAGCCATTAAAAAATTATGGTTATGAAGACTAGTAAAATGAGAATACTTGGGATGGAACACTACCGAGAAAAAGGCAGGCAACAAGACTGGACCAACAGAATGATTCTAACTATGGAAGGAAGATAGATATACATAGTAACACTGCAAGAAAACATTCTTCCCATTAAGGAAAATTTGGAAGAGAAATATAGAAGGAAAAAATAGTCTTTAAAAGTATATTAAAGATATGGATCAGAAGTTTATTTTATGCCAACACGACAATTATAAAACTGCTCAAAGAACACACTATATATAGACTAGACAAATATATACAAATACTAAGAAAATACTTCAAGGACATATTATCATGCAAACTTTGTATATCAATGCTCTTATAGAACATCAAGGAGACCACTTGATAGATATAAAGCTCTGTGGTCAAACTCTGAGTGGTGAAATTCAGGTATAAATATAAGCAAACAAGTTAACCAAATTAAAATTAAACTCATTCTTGACAAAAATAATTGTTATTTTTAAGTGTAATTAATAATTACTTACATTTACCAGACTCTATTCAAACAGGCTTACTAAAACTTAAAAGATCTATACCTAAAATATCAAAAATCACACTGAATAAAATTTAACATATACTAAAATACATTATATTTAAAACCTCATGAAAAGCCTGCTGCATTTAAAGATCATTTTTGGGATGGGCACTTGGGTGTTGTATGTAAGCAATGAATCATAGGAATCTACTCTGGAAACCAAGAGCACACTGTGTATACTGTATGTTAGCTAACTTGACAATAAATTATACTTAAGAAAAAAAAAAGGATCATTATTGATTCCTTAGATTCCTATTGAAATCTTCGAAAAGGACTGCAGCTTGGGAAAGGCAACACAGGTCAACCTATTTGAGAGCCTGTGCTGCTGAACCTGCCAAAGAGCAACATGCATCTGTAACCTGGGAGGTCTGTCAGCCCCGGCAGTTCTGCAGAGGCAGCAAGGCTCTTTTTCCCCTGTGAAAAGACACTGTGATCCACACAAAACTAATAGCTTCAATTCAGCTCAGACACTTCAAAGTTAAGACCTAAATATAGGCAATCTCATTTCTGATACAAAATTCAGTATAATGCAGATTCATGGACACTCCACGGTTGTCACTTTTGCTAAGAAACCAATTTGATAATTTTTAAAGATTTCAAATTCTTGATTGTTCAGAGAAACAAAAATTTTACATTTTAATCATCAGATGTCCCCTATCAACTATTTTTCTCAATAATCTAGACCCTGCCTAGAGTAAAACTGATCAACACAGAAATTGGGCTGGGTAACAGTGTATGAGTTGAATTATATCAATTTTCTGACAGACTTAACATTTTTATGAACACTGTTTAAATTTAAGAGGTGAATATTTAATATATTTGAAATCTTAAATGAATTCTAATAAAAAAAACTTTTAAATGAATGCTCAAGTAGCGAGTCTACGCGTCTAGTCACCAACAGATAAAGTATGCCATAATGAAATCATTTGTAGGAGAAAAAAAAATCACTCCAAAGATTTCAATTATGATGCCTGTATAAGGGAAACATAAGTATGCAGAATCATGAAAATTTAACTTTCTTCACTAAGAAAACTGGAACTGCATAGTTACAAACACAGGGACCAACCGGTATTGTCTAGCCCATGCACTTGGCTTTAAAGGTATTGAGGAAAATGAAATAATACAGTATACAAAAAATATATAAACATTCGCTCCAGGGAAAGGGGAAAAAATTAATTACTCCAGTTCAATTTCTTCACTTTCTTTAAAGCTTTCCTTTTTCTAAGTCAGTCTAAAACACAAAACATGATTACTGAGGGCAAGTTACAACTGGCAAATTAGCAGGTGTTTTGAGGGAATACATTAAACCTAAAGATATTCACACCAGTTTGGGAAAGTAAATCACAAAAGCTATTTTAACGATTTAATATGATTATTCATTAAAAGCTCACATTGAAGTTCACTGATCTTTACCCAAACATTAGGAGCTATGCTAAACACATTCACCATCTCATTTAGCCCTTAAAACAAACAAACAAACAAACAAATAACACAACTCTACTGAAAGTATATTCTCATTTTCACTGGATAAAGAAAAGGAGGCTTGAGAATTAAGTAACTTGCCGGAGTTCACACAGCTAGCTCTCCAAATAAATGTGGGACCTGAGAGACAGAACTATACCAAAAGATCTTACAGAGTTGCTGACCTGTGCTAGCAGGAGGCAGCAGGTATGTGAAAATCTCAGGTGACCTTGCACAAGAGATAAGCCTAGAGCATTACGGTTTTCCTCAACTAGAAGATAATTTAAATTCAGTTTTGCTCTGCAACTAATCAATGAAAATCCTTTGAAAATCAACAATACAGCGACCTGTCACCTAGAATTTTAAAGTATCTGTAAAGTGACAAGAGAATACTGCAAAGTTTCCAAAAGCTTTGGGTTCTCAAATCTTTAAATATTCAGCTGTTCCTGAGCTAGAAAGAGATTCCAAAGAAAACAGTGCTACCACTCTTGAAGAGTAGATCTTCAAAATACTAAGTTAAAAGTCTTATAATCTGAAAGTCCTCATTTATAAAATGAGAATAACATACATCTCACAAATGAGTAGCAAAAATTAAATGAGAAAATGGAATGTAAAGCAATAACCACAGTGCCTGAGACACAATAAACGGTAGTAAGGTGATAACCTCTGCCTGGAATGCTCTCCAAACCCTCTGACCACCGACACTCACTGGAGAGCTACAGGATAGTCTTTGCCACACGTAATGCTGATGTAATTACATATCTGTATGGAAAGTTAAACCCTGTATCTCACACCATACACAAAAATTAATTTGAAATGGGTGATAATAGACACAAATGGGGAAAGTAAAACAATAAAGCTTTACCTAAAAGAAAACAAAGGACACTATTTTAAGACCTTGGGGCAAGCAAGATTTTTTTTCAAGAGGACACAAAAAGCAGTATCCATAAAGAAAAAGTGATGTACTAGAGTACATTTCATTAAATTTAAGAACTTCTGCTCACTTAAAAAAAATTTTTTTTAAAGCTCATTTATTTATTTTGAGAGAGAGAGTGGGAAAGTGAGTGCACACAAGCGAGGGAGGGAGGGGGGGGGGAGAGAGAGAGAGAGAGAGAGAGAGAGAGAGAGAATATCCCAAGCAGGGTCCACACTGTCAGCACGAAGCCTGATGTGGGGCTCGCACCCACAAACTGTGAGATCATGACCTGAGTCGAAATCAAGAGTTGGATGCACCCCCTGTATTCATTTTTTACAAAGGCATTAGAGTTAAAAGGCCAGCTGTAAGCTAAAAGAAGATATATGCAACATGCATATCCATAAAACTGCTCCATCCAGAACATACAATTAAACTATAAATCTATCAGAAAAAACACAAGTAACAAAATACAAAAAGGAGGAACACTCTTGAACAGTGACCACACAAAAAAAGGCATATGAAAATACACTCAACTTATTTAACACAGAGAAATGAAAATGAAAACACAGTAAGATACCGCCACACAACCATCAAAATTGTTAAAATTAATAAGACACAACAGCTGGTACTAGCAAAACTGTGGAGCAACTGAATCTCACAAACAGTGCTGCCAGAAGCGTACGATGGCACAAGGATTTCAGAAAATCCTTTGGCATTTTTTAATATAGTAAAACATGATGCCTACATTAAGACTTAAGTCCATTTCTGAGTATTTACTCAAGAGAAACGAAAACATATGTCCGAAAGAAGACACATACAATAACATTCACAGCAGCTTTATTGTAATAGCTAAAAACTAAAAACAACTCACATGTCCATCAACAAACTGTGGCATATCCATGTAATGGAAAACCACAAAGCAGTAAAACAGTATAAACTACTATTCCATCCAACAAAGCAAACATAGTGAAGACTAAAAGAAACCAGACACATTCAATTCTTTTAAGAAATATGAGGTAGCACCTGGGAAAGGTTAAGCAGGAGTCCTCTGATGTGCCAGAAATGTTCTATACCTTGATCCTGGTAGTTACGCAGGTATATGTACATATAAAAATTCATCAAGCTGTATGCTTAAGATGTACGTACTTACTATGTAAGTTATATTTCAATTTTAGACATTTAAATAATTTACACATAATAAAGACAAGAGCAATAACTAAATCTAATGTTTTCAGGACCATTCCTTCATATCTGGTTTTAATAAAAAAACAAAAAAAAAAAACCCCTCTCTAGTAAGATACAATACAAACTGAAATGTAAGAATATACATGGTAGGTATCTGACCTTTCATGTTACTAAAAAGTCAACTCAGAATTTATAAAGCTCAACATGTCATGCTTCTAATATATCAGAAATCGGGGGGAAAAAAAGGAGAGAAAGAAGAAAAATTAATTCCCTTAAGAAGTAAGACATTGGAACACTATGATGTTTTTCACAATAGTTCCAATGTCTATGGGCTTAGGCTTTTGTCTCCCTCATCAAAATATAAATAACCAAAAAGAATCACAAAAACAAAATATTACTTCCTGCTTTTATGCTAATATTAATGCATTTTTCTGTGGCAAATCTATCATCCACATCCATAAAAGGCAGAAAGTGAAATTGCCTCCAAAGGCTTTCTCTCAGTTCAAGGTTTCTAGGATTCTGACATTCAACTAATCAATAACTCTGATTAGCAACTTAAATGCCTTCCAAAATAAAAGCCAAATCTTTGGTCTGGCATTCAAAGTTCCACATCAACATTATTCTATATTTACCTTTCCAATATCTTCTCACATTGGCCCTAAGAAGAACCTACGTGCTTTCCTTAACCCTTGTTTTTGTTCGTGTGATTTCCTTCATATAAAATATTCTTCTCCCAAAGTTCTAGATTAGCCTATTAAAATCTTTGTTACCTATAAATCCACTCACATATTTATTGAGGATCTTTTCCACATGAAGTACAAAGTTGGATAATGGTTGAGGACAAAGGAATGAGACACGGTTCCAACTGTAACATGGGAATGTACAGAGCTAACCCTACTATAAATTAGAATCAACTAATTAGCAGTCAATTCATAGTGTAGTAAAAACAAAACAAAATAAAAATCATTTAAGCATTAGACCCAGCTAAAAATCCGCTCTCCTTCAATTTTCCCTATTTTATTCCCAGATAATTTTCTCTCACTGTTTTGAATCACCATAAGATTGTTTTATAGGAATCACCTATAATATCATCTATAGATTTATCTCTTTTATTCTCGCAATACAGAAGAAACTTGAGAAAAGACTTCTTTTCTGTATTTTAATATCCATTAAATTTTCTTTAAACACTAAATATACAGTGAATACTGATTTCCAAAACTGCTTTTTAAAAGTGAAGAGCTCCCATATTTTATCTAATAATAGGGCCAAAGTGATTACAATAAAAAGTAAGGATTAAAAGAGATTGCACTTCACTAGAAATTTCTGTACAGAATTTCACGGAAGGTTGGCCAAGAATTAGATTTTTTGAGTAACTAAATTTATTTGGTTAACTATCGAACACTTAACACAAAAAACAAAGCTCAATTTACCCTGTGCCTAAACACACTCAATTATCCATGCCCACCAAACAGTATTTATGAATAGAAATATCTGTCTTGTAGTTGGTACAGTTGGAAATAAGCAATGCTTCTATAATTGTGATGTCATAGAAAGATTAATATCCATGTTTCAGATTTCACCTGCCAACAACTGTTTGTGTTTTGTTATATATAGTCATATTCTAGGATCATGTGGCTATTCAATGGCATAACTCAACACACATAAGCAACATAATCTAGTATGAATTACCTTATTCGAACATTTTTAAACAAGACCATTAAAAATAGCTAGCTGTAAATTTTTCAAGGAAACTAAATACAAATTTAAAATATTTAATTTTAAAAACTTAAAATTGAGAGGACCTGGGTGGCTCAGTCAGTTGAGCGTCTGACTTTGGCTCAGGTCACGATCTCACGGTTCATGAGTTCGAGCCCCTGCATTGGGTTCACTGCTGTCAGCACAGAGTCAGCTTCGGATCCTGTGTCACCCTCTCTCTCTGCCCCTCCCCTGCTCATGCTCTCTCTCTTTCAAAAATAAATAAAACATGGAAAAAAATTTTTTAACTTAAAATTCATTGTCTTATGTAACTCTGTCTTATCAACTCTGTTTTGAATAAACCCATACTGTACCTGGTTACTACCATGGCCAAAAGGAGTACTAGATAAATTAGTGGTTACACTGTGCAAAATAATTTCACCACTGAGAGATCCAGAAGCAATGTAACAATCATTCCAATTATATGTAACACAAGTTACTTCATCTTTATGATCCTGAAAAAAAGAAAGGAAAGTTAAGTACACTGCCACATAACCGTCACACCTCACATCTTCATGTTCTTGTAAATTTCATTTCTTTTTTAAATAAAACAGTATGTATTTGTGAATCTAATATTTGCTTTAACATTTTCCTCAAATAACCTAAACAAATTACTCAAATGAGTAGGAAACTATCTGATCAACATCAAGTCTTCTCAAGGAACAGAGACTTAGTTTTTATAACTGTAATAATGATCATGCACTCCAAAACAAGAGACAAAAGGGAAGGTAATTTTCTAGATAGCATTATGTCTCCCTTCCACTGACAAGTAACATTTACAGCAAGTTGACTATTGTGGGAGAGTCCCTGGCCTTGAGAGAATCACTGTTCAATCAAGAAGAGGGGACATTTAAATTAACATGAAAATGGCAGAAGGAATGCTAAATGAGTAGTAGATGCAAAGTGTCCTAGGAAAGAGAAAAAGGCATCACTGGACCTGAGTTGACAGAGGAAGCTTTGTGGAAGACATAAAGCTTGAGGTCAGCCTTAAAGAAAATAATAAACCAAAAGCAGGGAAAGGGGAAAGAAACCAGACATGCAAAATGCAAGACAGCCAAAACAAAAGCCCAAGCCAGAAGGAGCAAGGCATGGTTGACAGACAATAGCAGCTGTTTCCATTTGCTGAATACCTACTAATGCTGGGAACTTTATGGATTATTATTAATCCTTAGAAGAATCTTAGGAGGCAAGGTCACTTTTCTTATTTTATGGATGAGTTAACTACATGAGGCACAGGAAGTTTATGAAATCTGTGCAAGCTCACATAACTACTAAGTGGCAGACCCAGGATTCAATTCCAGGTCAAACCCCGAAGCCTATTTTCTTCTTGGGATATTAGGCTGTCTCCAAAATCCAAAGGGGAATCCACTTTGAGGAAATAAAAGTGGTTTTAAACAAACTGAGTTCACAAACACTGTATTTTCCAAAGTCAAATTAGAGACATCTAGTAGGCACAGAGAAAAGTGGTAAGAGTTAAGAGTATAGTTTTTAAGAGTTTGCTATTTATATTAATAATATAAACAAAATAACTTTTGTATCTAATAATTAGCTTAATGTAACATCAAGAATAGTAGCTAAAATATTCCACTTATAATCCAATTTTTTCAAATGGTCCCTCAAGCATGTCTGGAGATACTTTCACATGTCACTCCTTTCCTAAATCAAAGAAAAAATTGCTATCCCACGGGGGAAAAAAAATGCCTGATGAGAAGAAAAAGGAGAGTGGACATTTAATGCATTGTTCCCACTTGGAAAATTAAGAACATGGGGTCCAATACAATTTCTACGACTTTATAGAGAGGCAGGGGTCTTCCTTATTTTAACTGTGGAAAATAAGTCATTCTGTAAATCTTCAACAGGCACCTACCAAGTGCTAAAAATTGTGTTACCAGGGAGAGCACCACAGAGAAGAGAGCCCAGGTGAAAGATTAGATTTCCCACTATCACAATTAGTCAAATACTTGTTAACTGAATGAATAAAAAAAAAAAAAACAAAAACAAACAAACAAACAATGAAGTGCCCTAAGAGTTGCAAACAATGAGAAGAGCTAAAACTATCTGGAGTAATTGGGGAAAGTGAGGAAGGAAAAACAAGTAGAATTTTTCATGCAGTAGGAGTTAGAGGTGTAAGTGATGCTCCTAAAATGAGTGAGAATATGTGACAAAAACTGGCCACAGACTTCTAATCTCTTCTCAATTCTGTAAAACATTCTCTGCTCATAGTATGTATACCCCCTCTAAATAGCTTTAATTCAATTATTTCATAATTTAAAAGATTAAACAATGGATAATAATCTGAGTTTGCATCTCATCTTTGTCATACTAGTTGTTTGGCACTGAAGAAGTTCTTTAACTTCTCTCAGCCTGAGCTCCTCCAAAGGTACACAGGAACAGCAAGCACTACCTATCTGCAGAATTCTTGAGACACACAGAATAAACGTATATTATGCACAGTGGCTGGCATATCAAGGAACTTAATAAAAGTTAACTATTCTTATTTTGGCAACTTTTAAATTTTCCTTAATTCTCTTCAAAGTTTAGCTAATACCTAAAATAAACTTCTACAGGTAATATTTTAAACAGCAATTACAGGATTATATTTTAATTACTCTAAGAGAAAATCATTCTCTATATACAACTTCCCTAGTAAGAATTAAGTCAGTGACATCTGACATGAACAAATAATAACGACATCCAGCATTTGCTTCAAAATAATCTGAGGTTGAGATTATATAATAATCTGATTAGAAAGTAGATAAGGGGACAGATAAAATAATACTGGCCATGAGTTCATCATCATCAAAGTCTGATAATGAATGTGTGTGCGTGTGCATGTGTGTGTATACACATCAATGTTCAGAACTTTTCCTATTAAAAGTTTTTTAAAAACATATAAAAATTAAAAATAACTTTAAAGATGAGTTTCCAAATATTAAAAGTACACAACAGTGAAAAGTAGAATTCCAAAAAAAGCATAATCCAGAAGCTTTCATGTGGTTATTTTTATTCTGTGAGACTGCAAAAAGCTAACCATTTAAAGAAATGTTAATTATCCATAGTAAATTATTTTAGAAAAAATACCATTACCAAGATGAAAACACAAACAAAAATAACACAAACAGCAGCAATCATATACAGTAGAGAACTAAGAACTGAATCCCAACTCTGATTAGTAGACCGATTACTGCCATCCCAAAACCACTCTCATTTTTTTCAGAGACTTGAAAAAAGATCTCTAATGACAACAACTCATACTTTAGAAAAAATGAAGGAAGTGGTTTACTCAAAAAAGAGTAGACTAAGTGAAAACTAAGGGGAAAGTTTTAAACACCAATAATATGCATTGGTGACATATGGAGATAAAAATAGACCAAAAAATTTTTTCTGACTAATAGCATCTTTATTTTCCCTAACAAATCTCACTTCAATTCTGAAACATCTTATTTTTATCATCAGAGCTCAAAATTAAAAGTTTGGTAATTACTTTAAACATTGTAAGATGTTCTAAAAAACAAGTTGCTTACCTTAAGAGACCGATGAACTCTTTTTGATTTTAAATCCCAAATATTAACAGTGTTATTTAGGCCTCCACTTACCAAATACATAGATGTGGAATTTAAACTGACACATGTCTGCTTTTGCTATTAAAGAAAAAAGAAAGTTACCTTAATTTAACAGGGCCCAGAGCGGACTTCCAATTCCCAACCAACACTTAGTAAGCACTATGTAAACATTTGTTGAATTAAATGTGGATAAACAAGCTAAGAATTCTCCTAAAGATTCAGTTCTCATCACCTTCCACATGCATCCAACAGCTTGTAAGGAATTCAAAAGGACTTCAAGGAAATCAACCAGAGTCATGTTCTCTTCCATAGAACACAGGAAACAGAGGAAGCTTAGGGAACATCAGCAGGTCCTGGCTTCCTATCAGGAATTACTTGCCCTTAATATTTCCCCCCAGTAAAATCTACTCTTGCACTTCCACAGAGTATATTGAGTTAGGATTCACCCACAGCTCATAAAACACTAAACCTAAAAAGAAACTTTAAAGAATGTCTAGACTCCTCATTTTACAGATGGGGAATATAAAGAGGTTAAGATACGTGCTCAAAGCCTCACAACAAGTCTCCCCCTAAGGAGCCCAAGTCTCAAACATCAGGTCATGAAAACCTGACTCTACACTCTTCCTTAGGTCTGTAAAGACACCATCCACTAAGTTTCTCAAGATAAAAGTCCAGAATTAACTTTGACTCCTTTACTCCTTCCCTGTCATCTACAGAAAGTTCTTTAAACTCCAACACTAACATAAACCCCATAGGGCCCCCCTCTTTATCTACTGCAGCCACCAGCATACTAATCCCAACCCCACAGAACAGCAGCAGCCTCTTAACTGGCACCTCACTTCCAACCCTACTCCTCTACCTTCTATGCTCCACAAGTAGGATGACCTTTAAAAACTGCAAATCAGATCACAACGCTCATATTCAAAAATCTTTAATGGCTTCCACTCAGCCCTAAAATAAATTTCAAACGTATTAACCTGGCTTTCAAAGCCCCATTCCTCTGACCCCTTCCTACCTCATCTCACCATTTTCCTCATCACCCACTAATTCTCTAGCCACACTCACCTTCTTCTATTACTTAAACATAACAGCCCTGTTTTGGCTTCAAGGCTTCTACACAACTATTCTTACCTAGAAAGCTAAGTTCCCCCAAACCTTGGCTGAATGACTCCTTCTGGTCAATAGGCAGCAACTTTCAATGCCACCTCTACAGGAGACCTCCCTTGGCCTCCTAATGTAACCTGCTATCTCAATTTCTTATTTTAGTTCTCTGTGTAACAACTTATCACTATCTGGGTATCATTCTGTAGTCTATTGTCTATCTCCCCCCAGAATGTCAGTTTCATGATCACTAAGCCCATTTCCATGGCCAATAAATATTTATGGCATAAGTAGGTAAAAATACAGAAGTTATCAAGTTTCTCACTATGAGTATCTACGAGCATCATCTATCTGGTAGTGCCATCAGTAACTATGCTACCAATAAAATACAATGTTGCATGTTATTTTTCCTATTTAACCTTCAGATACACGATGCAGTAACATTAATTGCTCTCACCTCTAGTTGTATGCCTTGGGGAAAAAAATAGAGAAATGAATTCCAAGGGGGACCTTTTATTACTCAGCTAAAAGTTAAAAGGCAAGCTATGTAGGTTTAGGCAAAGTCATCTCACCTTTCTAAGCCTATGTTTCTTCACCTAAGAAGTGAGAAATGAGGACAAGATCTATCATTCTCACCTTAAGAGTCCATGCATCTGGAAAAACACCCCATGCTCAAAAGAGCATTTCTTTCCTTTTTATTTTAATTCCAGTATAATTAACACAGTGTTATATTAGTTCCAGGTGTATAGTATAGTAATTGAACAGTGCTATCCACTACTTAGTGCTCATCACAATTAAGTGTACTTTTAATCCCCTTCAAGAGCACTGGATTCTTAAAAGGGTACAGATACCCACCTTTCCCCTCCCTCAAGGTTTCTTCCAGCTCTGAAATTTCTGACCGAGAGTCAAAATTACTAACACATATAAAAATATCAGAAGCACATTATATCAGTGTTTCAGTACAGTTGCTATAATTCCCTTATGGACACCGTTCTAGGAACTGACTTTGGTCTAAACAGACTAGTAAGATTTAGAATCTCGTTATCACCATTAATCAGGACAGTTTGCTAAGAGCTTTCCAAATAACTGTTAAAGAAAATAGATAAGAGTGGTGTCCATCAAAGATCAATATATTACAACTTTAATCATCAAAAACAAGTCAAATTACTAAGGACTCGGAACAAAACCTATGTTTTTAACTGACTTACCCTGATGATAGAAGATCTTTTTTTATGCTGATATATTATTAATGTAGCTAATGAACTTAAATAATTAATGAAAACTGTGTGCTTATCAGGAATCCTGTACCTTAAGACACAAGCAATGGGTGAAGTTTTTAAAATCTAAAATAAGAGCTGTTCAAATGTCTAGGTTATACAGTAGCCTATCGTATTCATTATAATACTATTAATAGCAAATTGCCTATTCTGATGAGATAAAATACAAAATCAAAGAAAATAAATATAAACTTAAAGTTCTGCTCTAAAAATTGTGTTAAAGTAAGTAGGACAGAATCTTATTTTCCCAAGTAGTAATGGTCTAATATCTCAAATGGCACGTGAGTAATAGGACTTGGGTCCTACAAAGCAAAGGTTATCAGCACACTAATATGTTACAAGAAATTACTAATAAACACTAAGGAACCACTGTTTGCAAAATATTCCTATAAGCAAATTAAATTAAAGCAGGTTCAAATTATAAGAAATAACCTCACCTTTCATCCACCTGTATTCTGATGTCATTTCTTAACTGTAGGAAAGAGAACTAACTATAGCAACTGACATGGAACATTCACAAAATCCTTACAACTGTGTTACATTTGTGAATATCATCTGTTATTTTCATACTTTAACAATAACAACAACTACAACAACACAGTTCCCAAACTGTTCTGAGGCATAATGCACAGAAGGAGCACAATATATACTGTGGTGGAAGAGGAATCTGAAATTGTTTTGATGTTGACATCCAATTCAACAAATGCTTGTTGACACCTTTGATAGTATCTAAAGATCCAAATATGACTAAGATGTTCTGCCTGCTCTTGAAGAACACAGTTTCCTTTTATCAACCAGGGATGCTCTCTGCCTCAATGTTACTTAACTGAGTTTGAATAGGCAGTGTGTCTCAAATTTCATGTCTACCCTAGCAGACATTCTCTGCCCCAGCCTCCAACATCTGTGGGCTGGAATTGATGCTTGGGTCAATCCGAAAAAAAGAATGGGTAGAAACCTAAAGTCCTTTTTAAATTAGATGAGCTCATATTCCATTGTTCTCCTTTATTTTTTCTAAGTGGACTACCTCACCTATTCCAGTGTATAAAATTATGACAATTCATAATGCTTTGTGGCTTGCTATGAAAATTTTGAAACTTAAATTAAGAACAAGCTACCACCTACTTGCACCTTTTTACTTAAACCTTTTTTTTTTTTTTTTTTTTTAAATAGCTTTCAGGAAGTGTGTGTGACTAACAATGAAGACACCATCATTATCCTGAATCAGAGGGATTAATCTATAAAACAAGAAACAATATGCAATGAGAACTTCACTTAAATGCACTGGGACCAATGCTCAGTTTGACAAAGCCATTCTGTTCTAGGAGAGCTTGGGGAGACTCAGGCAGGCCCCTCAGTACCATAGGGACAGAAGCTATAGAAGCTACCTTCACATAGCGGTCATTAGCTGATGATCCTGAGCTCAACGTCAGTAAAGGACAGGGATACATCATTAGGACTCTTATGACCAAATCCACCTGGTAACCTAGCCAGAGGTGAGGCTTAAAAAAGGCAGCAATACCAAGGAATCTCCCACAGAGAGATGGAGAAAGCAAGTGACTAGTTGAAAAAAACCTAAGTCCTTAATTGCTCCCCTTGGATCCACTATTATTTTACCTAAAGATGTTTCAGTACCTATCTCCTCTTCAAGTGTTATTGTATTATTTTGAGCTTAGGTTAAGAATAGTACTTTTCAACACATTTATATTTAGTTGCAAGCACCATAAGAAGCAGTTACCACCCAAGTAGAATTAAGATTTTTAATAGAAGGTTAAAAAAAACAAAAACAAAAACACTTACCCCTTCACCAAGCTCTAAAAGTGGAACAGGTTTACATTTGCAACTTGAAACAACAATTTTGTCGCCACTGGAAGAGGCTGTCACTAGAAAGTTATCTAAATGAAGAGTTATGGAGCATCAAACAATCCGTGAGCATCTCTATCACTAGACTATTACTGCAAGAATTATTATGATAAAAGCAAGTGCACTAACCTAAGACAAGCAAGTGAATATAGCTTACACACCAGCTTTCAAAAATGGCTCAGGTTACTAATTACTACGACTAATTCTCTTTACTACTACCGCAGGGAAGAGCCATCCTCTCTGGCTTTGCTATTACTTGAAAGCTATTTTACCCAAGTGAAATACTACTCCATTTTCAAAGAATAGGCCAGAGGTCTAATTTTATCCTTCAAGAATGAGATCATGATAAAAGCAACATCAGCAAATATCAATCAGCCTTTTCATCTATACACACCATTCAAGATAGTTATTTATTATTAACACAGTGCTTGGTACCAATTTAGTCTAGGAAGTAAACATCCACATTAGTCTCCTATTCGTCCACTAAAAATATAAAGCCTGATATATTCTTAGAACTGGAATTTTTATGATAGAATGTTTCAATCTTAAATATATTAACAATAAATATAACAGTAAGTACAGAAAATATAAATAAATGTGGTTAAATAGCAACTATTTATTCCATGGAAGAGTTAAATTTTTAAATAACTAAACAATGTAAAATTAAATTTTAAATAAATTTAACTTAATTTAAAATTATATTACCGTATTTTACAGAAATTATAAGCAAAACAATCAGTAAACACAAAACAATGTAAATTAAGTATTTTTAAATTAAAATGATTAAATGCGATATACTCAAGAACAAGAGTCTAATTTTGAGAGTCATAACAAGTTAAAATATCAGAAGTTTAAATCTATGCTTTTTAACAAGCAAAGTCTTACCTGCATTATTTTTGGATGGCTTGCATAACATTTATTATTTCATGAATAGACCATGGATTATGATTTTATTATGATACATGATTCAAAAAAATATCATTCCTACCTAAATATTACAGCACTGAGAAAAACAAATCATTTCCCTTTCCTTGGCTTCATCCTCTACTTACTGCTACTTTTTCTCCTTAGAATACAGAAAAGGACTGAACAAAGATAATACGAAAAGGTAACATACTTACTCCTTTAATTTCTCTTGTAGCTTTTGAAGTCATGAGAAAGTGAGGGACATTACCTAAGAGGGCCAAAAAACCAATTTCCCTGGCACCTCACCCTTAATCCTGTTCTTGGAATCCATGCTAAGTGGACCCCAAGTAGCTGAGCCTGGGAAGTACCTGTTCTTTAGTCACTAACCTCCAGGGACAAGATCAAAGCCTCATTAGAAGTAAGACCATCGTGTCAGGCTCTGTGCTGACTGCTCAGAGCCTGGAGCCTGTTTCAGATTCTGTGTCTTCCTCTCTCTCTGACCCTCCCCCATTCATGCTCTGTCTCTTTCTGTCTCAAAAATAAATAAACGTTAAAAAAAAAAAAAAAAAAAGAAGACCATATACAAAAGTTTCCTGTACATATCTACTTGTACAAGAAAACTATATAGAAATAAGACCAGGTTCCAAAAATCATCCCACACTACCTCACAATCACATCAGTTTTGTTGAGAACATTAAGTGGTTTATCAGCAGATGCTAACTAATAAAACTCCTTGGAATAAAAATAAACCCAAAATATTAAAACTTATCAAGAATTGCTACTTTTCTCTTAAATGGTAAATAATGGGGAAATTAAGCTCCACACATAATAAAAACCTAATAATAGAAGCAGCCTCACATATTTGTCACTCTCTTTAAAACATTCCTTCCTGCCCCTCCCCCCCCAAATTACACATCTGGAGAGTCCTTCAAAAATGTACTCCCTTGGCCATGAGTTTGATTAATAGAGCACCAAAGTAATTTATGTTCCTACTTTAATACAAAATCAAGGAATGATAAAGAGGTAAATTTAATTTAATAAAAAAAATTCATCATTTTTGTTACATATTTGCAAGAATAATTCGGTTGGGCATGAAAACTTGTTTTTGTTCACAAATCAGTCATATTTTAAAGTTCTGATATTTTTACTTTTATCAGGAAACAGAACATTAATACTTTGGTATTGATAAGATCAGACACACATTAAAACTTTATTCATTAAGAAATAGTCTATATGTAAGAGCTACACAAAAGAATGATAATTTCTAGCATACCAAGTTTACAGAACATGTTCATAGTACTTTGTTTAGAGCAGTGGTTCTACTGAGGGCTACCGGAATCTGGTGGGTAAAGGCCAGGAAGGCTTCTAAACATCCTACAATGCACACAACAGCCCCCCAAACAGAGAATTATCTAGCCCCCAATGTCAAAAGTGCAAGGTTGAACTATTCTGATTTCTAAACTTCATTTCCTCATGCATTTTATCCACATTTAGGAGCTTACTAAGACAAGGAGAGAGAAAAGCAGAAACATAGAAAAACTGAGGAAAATTCAATGTAGACAATTTCTTTGAGAAATCAAGCTATTTTCACCATAGACAAGAAGAGAAATATAAGAGCATATCAGTAAGATGAGGATGTTGGAGAATTTTAATTTTTATTTTAAATTTAATTTTGCTTCTGTCTTTGAGTTGTCTTTAATTTGCAGACCAGATCCATAAATACCCAAATGTAGATGCAAAAACTCATTCCAAACCTTTCAGAAGTTTTCCCACCATTACCTACCTTATTCCATCTGGGTTCAATAACAAACTGTTGATAAGAAAACTAATTCTATGGCCTGGATCCAGTAGCATATATATGTATATACATTCATATGATGATATACTGTTAAACTACTATTTCGCTGTATCTATCTAGCTTTCATAGCTATGCAAAATATATTATTGGTCACATGCAAAAGGTTTCACTGATACTGGTTTTTTTAGCCTAACAAAAAGTGTTTTGTTTTTTTTTTAAAGGATACTATTGCTGCTCCAACACACTGAGCTGATTCCATGTGGTGATGTGTGTGGGTTGAATTTGTCCACCAATGTCATAGATGGAGCATCCCATATTTTAACATCATCTCCAGATGAGGCAAATCTGAGGTTTTCCTGCATGACTGCACCTACAAATAGTTTTAAAACGCTATACTTAAAAAACAGTTAAGGATAGGTCAAAAAAAAAAAGTTAAAATGAAGGATCTACTCTAAACCCAGTGGCTCCACTGTCCACTTTTGTTCCAGAGTGGGTGCTCACCACCAGGTAGCTGGAACGATACTTCTAAAATCATATTCTCTCGGTTGACCCTTCCAATGGTTCTCCACAGCAATTATAATGATATCCAACCTCCTTGACATGCCTTATAGGACCTGGCCCTGGTGTAACACCCCTACTTCTCTTCCCCAGGGCTACCAAACTCCCTGGCCTTCTTTCTTGCCTCAGTCCTTCCATTTGCTGCCCCCTCCACTTGGAACGCTCTTTCCCCAGATTTCCCAGGGTCATCTCCTTCACCTCACTCTAGTCTCAGCTCAAATGTCTCTCAGAAAGGCCTTCCTGGCCACCATGGCTGAAGCAGCCCCACACCAGTTGCCCATTATGCAGTTTCATGTTTTTCATGACATTTTCTATTTGCAACTCTTGTTCTCACAATAATGTTGGCATCTCCTGACTTGAACAAAGATCCTGAAAATGGATTTTGTCTTGTTTACTATCAGTCTTGAAATGTTCCTGGCACACCATGTGTACTCAATAAGTAACTGCTGGATAGAACTTCCTAAATTGAGGTGCCTGGATGGCTCAATCAGTTAAGCACCCTACTCTTGATTTCGGCTCAGGTCATAATCTCATAGTCTTGACACTGGATCCCAAGGCGGGCTCTGTGCTGGGCATGGAACCTGCTTAAGACTGTCTCACTCCAGGGGCGCCTGGGTGGCTCAGTTGGTTAAGCATCAGACTTCGGCTCAGGTCACGATCTCGCAGTTTGTGACTCTGAGTCCCGCATCCGGCTCTGTGCTGACAGCTCAGAGCCTGGAGCCTGCTTGGAACCTGTGTCTCCCTCTCTCTGTACCTCCCCCACTCACACTGTCTCTCTCAAAAATAAATAAACATTAGAAAACATTTAAGTCTGTTTAAAGACTAGGTTTATCAAAGATTCTCGCTCCCTTTCTGCCCCTCCCCTGTGCATACATGTGTACACTTTTTGTCTCTCTTTCTCAAAATAAAAAAACAAAAAAAAAAAACCTCCCTAAATCTTTTTAAAATGTGTAATAAAATGTAGCATTCCTGCCATTTCAAAACCCAGAGACTTCAGTTTTTCCAAATAACTCCAGAATTAGCAAATACAGCCAAAAGAGATGCCTGTCACTAAGTCCCTAAACCAATACTTGGTCTACAATGCCCCCACTCATATTATTTATTCACAGCATGTAATTCAAATACATAATTCTGACAAAGTGATCTCACAAACCAAGGCAGTCTAAAAGACAAAAGGCAAGGGAGCTGCTTTAGGCAGATACTTTAAGAACAAGTAGTAATGCATAATGAGTCAGAAAAAAATCCTCAAAAATACATGCATGGAAGAACAGGGAAAGGAAGGGGGCCTAGAGATATACCCTCTACACCTTCCTGGTGTGGACGGTGTAAGAGTACAGCACTGTATTAGTGATATCACAGACAGGGTCCCAAGTCTCCAACAAAGCATCCCATCTATGTCCAGTATACCCTATTTCAAAGGCTAAGTTAAAGGTATAATAAATTACAGGGCCCTTTGATTCTCAAGAGAAAAAAAAAATGTGTTTATAAAAAGACTAAAACTTTAGTTAACTAGAAAAGTCACTTATGCGGTTCATTATGCTTCATTCATCGGATAAATACAGCGTTACTAAAATTAAAATCCTTTAGTCATCTGTTGAAATGTAGACATGCAGTGTTTGGATTTGGCACCTTGACATGTGGTAACATGTTGGTTCCCTACTCAAGGTACAATTAAGTGCTGGAAAGGCAATCTCTTAAACCCAGCAAACACAACTGGAAAATGCCTTTACTATAAGCTTACACTGTTCCTGTTGAGCACTGTGATGTAGTGTGGAAAGATCACTCAAGCCAGGGTTCAGAAAAAGTGGGTTCAAAGGATCTGTCCCAAAGCTACGTGACAGTGACTCTGGCAGAGTCACTTAATGTCTGTTTCCTTCTCTTCAAGTGCAGCGGGGAAGGGGACCATCTGCCCACCCACCTCAAGTCTGCTGAGAACTGAGCACTTTTAAGGGAGAGGCATTTACATCAGCCTCCCAAAGAGGGTCCCATCAAAGCGAGCTGTCAAGACACAAGGCGGTAATTTAGGGAGAGCGGCTACATGGGAAAAAAAAATCCACTACAACAAATAAAAGTTCTTCAACTTTCATTCACCCAAAGTGCATTCTACTTGCAGGAGAACTTGCTCAACTGGGGTTACCTTATAAAATGCATTCGAGTCGTACTGGAGAGGTTTACAAAAGCGGGGAGACGGCCGGTGGAGAAGCGGCAAACTTTTCGGGGGCAACACACCCCTCAGAGCCGCCACCAACCTACCCCAGCAGACCGGGTCACCTCTCGGGTCGAGCCGGAGACGGTCGCGGACGGAGGTGCGCGACCCCGGCCCGCGGCTCCCAGGCACTTCCGCGCCAAACCCGCTGCCGCGCCCCTGCCCGACAACTGTCCGAAGCACCGGACCGGCCCGGGCGCGCGCAGCCCGGGGACCTCCGACCCGCCCGCGGGGTGGCAGGAGGGCGGGCGGGGTTCGGGAGTGTGCAGGGACGCGGCGGGGAGACACCCGCTGACCCCGGGCCCTACGGAACCTCACCTCTCAGCCGCGGCACACCGGGGGCCACGGCGCGGCCCGCTCCGGCGCTGGGCTTCCGGCTCCCGCCCGGACTGTTAAACTTCGGCGGCCGGAAGTCCCGCCCTCAAGTGGCGTCATGAGGAGAGGCTCTGCCAGAAGGGTGGCTAGGGTTGGCGGGGCAGGGCCTGGGGCGGTGCTGGGCCACCTCTCCGGGTAGCTACCCCCAGGGGCAGGGCGGGAGCTGCGGGTGTGGGCGGCTCCCTCCACACCCCAGCAACGATGGCGCTCTGCACCTTTGTGGTTCGTTTGTTCGCTGGCTGCCTGTGTGCCAGGCACTAGGCTAGACTCGGTGCGCGGTGATGAGTTTAGCCTGGAAGTCATGGGTAGGGTGAACACTTCTTCCTGGCCGCGTGGAGCTTACAGTTCGCCGTAGGAGGCGGACCTTAATACATAATCACATACCTAAAAGTGAAACTGTGACAGTTGCTTCAAAGGAAAGCTAGCAGATGAACCAAAGATGTACTAAAGGGAAATGAACATGGATATGGGTTTTGGAAAGGCTTCCTTGAAGAGGAACCCATGAAGAGCAGATAATACCCCATGCAATTTACAAACCAGAAGGCATGCTCAGAAAAGCTAAGAAATAACCAAAAGTCTAAGTGTCTGAGCTATCAGACTTCAAAACCCATCATCTTTCTTCCTAATCATTGATCTTGCTTCTTAATCGCGCTGCAGGGTCATGAAATCAAACAACATCTGGTTGGGAATTCTTTTGAAAGGGATGTTTCTCAGCATGGAAAAAAGAGGGTCTGAACTGAGTTTTCAATACCAAAGCTTTTTTTTTTTAGCTCTGCTGACAATTTTTCTTAGCATACTTATAATACGTATAGGGCATTTCTCCTGCAAACAGTATTTTTATACCTTCATCGCAAGTGTGCGATAGAACTAGGATTGGGTTTCTGAACTAGGTACATAAGCCCCAGTTGTTTGTACCCATGTTGCAAATAACTTGGAAACTCTGAGTGCAATTTTTCGGAGCAGAAATTGAAGTCCTAACCAAGATGTAAAGATTGATGGTGAGCCTCAAACGGAGAAAGATAGCAAGCAGCAGCTGCCTTCACTGTATAGTTTACAGTTCTTGAGTTTATTAAATTCAATTTTGGCATGTATAGTCAAATGCCAAATGTCAAAGTTTTGGCATTTTCCTGCCAAAAAGTTGGAAAATGAGAAAATAGAGTAATGGACTAGGGACAGGGAGAATTGAGGCAAATGGGAAGGAAAAGACAATTAACACAATCTCTGAAAAGTTGAAGCCAGAAGGAAAATTGAGACTATCTGACACAAAATATAATACATGTCATATAATACAAATGTATAATATAACATACATGACAATAGATATTTATTGAATGCATACTTTACTAAACATGTATGCATGTATAGGTATAATGTGTGTATGTGTACTATACATATAATTTCATCCTTCTAAAAACATATACTATTATACGTATACATATGAAGAAACAGAGGTTAAGTAACTTGCCCAAGGTCACACAGTTAAGAAATTGTATGAACAGGAGTTAAACCCATAACCATAAGTCTATAAAGACTGTGCTATATAGTCAATATGCGGTATAGTCAAGAGCTAAAAGACAGCATGAAGAGCCAAATGTTAACCTCCACTGCCCCTCCTTGCTGGTGCCACAGCCTCATCAAAACATACATGTTCTTGAGACGGTTCTGTCACTCTTGTGTCCTACCCTTGTGTCTACATGCATAGTTACCTCAGATCTGTAAAGTTTAAGCAATAGAAGCCAAATGTTAAAAACCTCCCTAATATATGAATTATATAAACATTTGTACCTTTCCAAAAGTAGATATCATGAAATATTTCTAGATATGGCAAGGGATATTTCTAGACACAAAGAGATACGTCGTAACAATAAAAGTGTCAAGAAAACCAGAATCTATATGCATTAAAAATATATGTGAGACTAATTACAGAAACTCAAAGTATATGAAGAATAAATGTCACAGCTAAAAAGGGAAAACAGGCATATCCAGAATCATTGTTGGAGATTTTGACAGAATTCTTTCAGTAATTGATAGAATATCCAAATAAGAAAAACAATAAGTAAAGATGTGGAAGATCTGAATACTATTAACTATTTCTTCTATATTGCAAAAAGAAAGAAAGAAGAAAAGAAAGAAAGGGAAAGAGAAGAAAGAGAAAGGTTCGAAGTCAATAATCTATGCATTCTCTTTAGGAACCTAGAAAAAGAAGAGCAAATTACACAAAGTAAAGATTAGAATGGTAGACAATGAAATTGAAAATGAACAGTAGAAAAATTCAGTGAAATCAGAAATCAGAAGAAAGAGAAAACATAAATTACCAATCTGGGAGTTGAAAGAGAGGCCACCAATACAGAAACAAAAGATAGTTCAAAGGATAGTAAGGGGATAATATGAACAAGTTTATAATAAATAAATTTGATAACTTTAAACAAAGTGGACAACCATCTTGGAAGACAAATATTAAAACAGACACAAGAAGAAATAATATGATTAGTCCTAAATGTACTACAGAATTTGCATTCATAATTAAGGAAACACTTCCACAAGGAAAATCCCAGGATCAAATGGCTTCATTGTTGAATTCTATCAAACACATAAGGTAGAAATAATACCAATCTAAATCAAACTTTTTCTGAAAACAGAAGAAGAGGGAATATTTCCTAAACTTGTTTTTTAAGGATAGTATTACTCTGACACTAAAACTTAAGACGTTATAAGAAATAACTATAGACTCATATCCCTCATATATACAACAATTATACATGTATGCAAATTAAATATATTTGCAAATCAATTCAAGTAACATTTAGAAAGGATTATACATCATGGCCAAGTGATGTTTATTCCAGAAATGCAAAGTTAGTTTAACATCCGCAAATCAGTTAATATAATTCACCATATTAACAAAATAAAGAATACCCATATAATCATGTCAATAGGTGAAGCAAAAGGATTTGAAAAAAATCAGCTTTTATTCATGATTAACAACAAGTCTCAGCAAACTAGGAAAATAAAAGGAAAGGAAACAACTCAACCGGGTCAAGAACATCTATGAAGAACCAATAGATAGCATCATACTTAATGGTTAAAGACTGAATATCTTTCTCCTAAGATCAGGAACAAGGCAAGGATGTCCAGTCTCACAACTACTATTCAAATTCTTCTGGAGGCCCTAGCTTATCCAACAAGAAAAAGAAAAGAAAATCTGGATGTCTTCTTTGGAGAAGTGTCTATTCATGTCTTTTGCCCATTTCTTCACTGGATTATTTCTTTTTTGGGTGTTGAGTTCTTTACAGATTTTGGATACTAACCCTTTATCTGATATATTATATGTATTATATGACATGTATTATTACTTCCTGTCTTCTGCTGGTTTTGGGTTTTATTTGCTGTTCTTTTTCCAGCTCCTTAAGGCGTAGGTTTAGGTTGTGTATCTGATATCTTTCTTCCTCTTTACAAGGCCTGGATTGCTATATACTTTCCTCTTATGACCACCTTTGCTGCGTCCCAGAGGTTTGGGGTTGTGGTGTTCTCATTTTCATTGACTTCCATATACTTTTTAATTTCCTCTTTAACTACTTGGTTAGCCCATTCATTCTTTAGTAGGATGTTCTTCAGTCTCCAAGTATTTGTTACCTTTCCAAATTTTTTCTTGTGGTTGATTTCAAGTTTCATAGCGTTGTGGTCTGAAAATATGCACGTCTGTATCTTTTTGTATTTACTAAGGGCTGATTTGTGTCCCAGTATATGGTCTATTCTGGAGAACATTCCATGTGCACTGGAGAAGAATGTATATTCTGCTCCTTTAGGATTAAATGTTCTGAATATATCTGTTAAGTCCATCTGGACCAGTGTGTCATTCAAAGCCATTGTTTACTTGTTGATTTTTCGCTTAGATGATCTGTCCATTGCTGTGAGTGGGGTGTTGAAGTTTCCTACTATTATAGTATTACTATCGATGAGTTTCTTTATGGTTGTGATTAATTGATTTATATATTTGGGTGCTGCCACATTTGGCACATAAATGTTTACAGTTGTTAGGTTTTCTTGGTGGATAGACACTCATCCAAAGAAGACATCCAGATGGCCAACCAACACATGAAAAAATGCTCAATGTCACTCATCATCAGGGAAATACAAATCAAAACCACAATGAGATACCACCTTACACCTGTCAGAATGGCTAACATTAACAAGTCAGGCAACAGCAGATGTTGGCAAGGATGTGGAGAAAGAGGATCTCTTTGCATTGTTGGTGGGAATGCAAGCTGGTGCAGCCCCTCTGGAAAACAGTATGGAGGTTCCTAAAAAACCTAAAAATAGAACTACCCTGCAACCCAGCAATTGCACTACTAGGCATTTATCCAAGGGATACAGGTGTGCTGTTTCGAAGGGACACATGCACCCCCCGATGTGTATAGCAGCACTATCAATTATTATTGATATATTATTATATATTGATTATTATTATTCCAAAGTATGGAAAGAGCCCAAATGTCCATGGATGGATGAACGGATAAAGAAGATGTGGTTTATATATACAATGGAATATTACTCGGCAATCAATATTTCTTGTCATTTGCAACTACGTGGATGGAACTGGAGAGTATCACGCTAAGCGAAATTAGTCAGAGAAAGACAAATATCATATGACTTCATTCATATGAGGACTTTCTAAGAGACAAAACAGATGAACATAAGGGAAGGGAAACAAAAATAATATAAAAACAGGGAGGGGGACAAAACAGAAGAGACTCATAAATATGGAGAACAAACTGAGGGTTACTGGAGGGGTTGTGGGAGGGGGGATGGGCTAAATGGGTAAGGGACACTAAGGAATCTACTCCTGAAACCATTTTTGCACTATATGCTAACTAATTTGGATGTAAATTTTAAAAAATAAAAAATAAAATTTTAAAAAAAAGAAAAGAGAAAAGAAAAGAAAGAAAGAAAGAAAAGCATACAGAATGGACAGGAAGAAGCAAACTCTATTTACAGACAACATGATTGTGTACTAGAAAATCATAAGAAATACATAAAAAATCTCCTAGAACCAATAAGTAAATTTAGCAAGGCCTGTGTAAAATCAATATACAAAAATACAGTAGCATTTCTAAATACTAGCAATAAAAAATTGGACAATGAAATAAGAAGTATAATTCCATTTCCAATGGCTTGGCATCCAAAATCATAAATACTTAAATTTAATTTAATAAAACACTAAATTAATAAAATACATTCAATAACTACATATTAAAAACTATAAAACATTACTGAGAGAAGTTAAAGACTTAAATAGAGAGCCATATGACATTAATGAGGTGGAGAATATTGCTAGAATGTCAATTTTTTAAAAAGATAAATTCAAAAGACCTATACCTGCTATCAATCTAGATTTAATACAAATTAATTCGTAATGACAGAAAGCAGTGTAGCACTTGCCTGGGTAGAGGAAGGGATGGAGTATAAAGGAGTCAAAGACGTAATTGGTGGTAATGGAAATGTTCTTTACCTTGATTTTTGTAGTGGTTTCAGTACATCTGTCAAAGTTCATACAAGGGTTTATTTTAAATTATGCAATTTACTGTTTGTATATTATACCTCAATAAGTTTTATTTTAAAAAATTTCAGGAACAGGCACCAGGGTGGATCAGTCGGTTAAGCGTCTGACTTCAGCTCGGGTCATGATCTCACAGTTCCTGGGTTCGAGCCCTTCATTGGGCTCTAGGCTGACAGTTCAGTGCCTGAAGTCTGCTTCAGATTCTGTGTCTCCCTCTTCCTCTGTCCCTCACCCACTCACACTCTGTCTCTCTTTATCTCTCAAAAATAAAAACAAACATTAAAATAAACTTTTTTAATAATAAAACAATTTCAGGAACTATAAGCTCCTGATCCTTAAGAAATAAAGTGATGTCCTTGGCTTATAATAGAAAAAACAAAATTAATTATTTTTTTAAAAGAGATACCAAAATATGTGTCAGATTTCAGAATATTGGCTTGGGATTGATTTTAAACATTACCAAAAATGAAAAGAGAAAAGTTACTACACAAGTTTCAAGGATTTGAATGACTTCCATGTTCTTAATAGTAATACTGGAATTGATAAGACAATGGAACAATTCCTTTATATATATTTTTAAATATTTATTTTTGAGAGAGAGAGAGTGAGCAGGGGAGGAGCAGAGAGAGAGAGGGAGACAGAGAATGTGCAGCAAGGTCTGCACTGACAGCAGGGAGCCCGATGGGGGGCTCGAACTCATGAGATCATGACCCGAGCCAAAGTCTGTTGCTTAACTGACTGAGCCACACAGGCGCCCCATAATTCCATTATATTTTTGAGCAAAAATGATTATTAACCAAAAATATTACCATATTACCACTCAATTATGAGAGAAGAATACAAACATTTTCAGTAATATAACGTCTCAACAAATTTACCTCTTGTGCACCCTATAAGGAAGCTACTTGAGGGGGTGCTCCACCAAAACAAGGAGCAAATGGAGAACGAGGAAGCCTGGGCACCCACACTGAGAAAGGTAAGGGATCCCCACGATGCCACTGAAGGAAAATTCCAGAATAACAGCCATGCACTGGGCTTAAAGAGCCATCAGCCCAGACAGCAGGTCAAAAGTCTCCAGGAGTGCTATTGTCAAAAATAAACACACACACACACACACACACACACACACACACTCATATCTGACATGCTTAATTGTGTTAAGAAGAGATTTACAGAACTGGGAGAGAGGAGTTAAAGGGCTTAATTCATGACTGAATACATAAAAAACTAGAAGACCAACCAACGAGCCAAACAATAAGAGAAAACTAACACTAGGGAAACAAAACGTTGGGCAAGAAAGAAAAAAATGGAAACAGCAACCATAATATGCCATATAACTCTGTGATGAGTATTGTTAATGCAATTGTACAAAGTGAACATGGAATGTTAATTTAACCAAAATCATGACACAGCTATCTTGAGTTGATAGGGAGATGGGAAGTATGCATTTGTGTGTAGTTAGGTCCCGTGAGAACTGGTTCCTTGTCTTCCATGGTGGAAAGTTAACAGGTCAATCTTAAACTGAAAAAAAAAAAAAATCACGAATTAGCTTATTAGTCAGAGAGATGGAGATGAAAACCAAAAGACATAGCAAAGAAGTTGAAAGTTGCCTTAGGGACAGTGATAAGTGGGTGATTGATGATGGATGGGGCAAGGGACTGCTTTTTTGTTTGTTTTAGCCTTCTGGTTTTATGTTCCTCTTTTCAACTTATTCCAATATGTCTGATTTTCTTAACTAAATTTAAAAAGAAAAAAATTTAAGTGCAGTATATTGACCCATATTTTAAGGCATCAAGATTTAGGAAGGACAGAGCAACTAGACAATATGTTTTTATAAGTGGTTTCCAGGGATATGCCAAAAAGCCATATTGTTTGTTATTATTATACTGTCAATGCACATTTGTGGGTCCTCCAAGTTCCCAGAAAATTGTGCCAGTTAGCTCACACACTAAGATGAACAACATCCCTACCTTGGAGAAGTTCAGATTATACCAAGGTGACAAATACTAGTGATACAAAGTAATATATGCTATAATATATGATATATAATATGTAACATATATAATATATAATATATAACATGTAACATATCATATATAATATATATTATTATACATATTAGACAGGGGAGTCTTGGTGGAAGAAGGAATTAATACTGCCTAAAGAGCTAGGATTGGTTTCAGAAGGAAATAAGATGATATATACTCAAAAATTGAAGATTTTCAGGTACTGGTAGGTCCTGTTATGCGGAGATCTACATCCCTTCCC
Source organism: Panthera uncia (assembly GCF_023721935.1). NCBI lineage: Eukaryota > Metazoa > Chordata > Mammalia > Carnivora > Felidae > Panthera > Panthera uncia. The sequence continues at coordinate 115,128,851 of NC_064809.1, read as the reverse complement.
TCACCCTCCCTTCCCCACAACTGCCACCACACATTCCTTTGGGACCCTGCTGCCCCACATGGTTCTTCTTCTTCTTCTTCTTCTTCTTCTTCTAAATTTTTTAATGTTTATTTATTAAAAAAATTTTTTTAAGTTTATTTATTCTTGAGAGATAGAGAGAGACAGAGCATGAGCAGGAGAGGGGCAGAAAGAGAGGGAGACACAGAATCAGAAGCAGGCTCCAGGCTCTGAGCTGGGAGCACAGAGCCCAATGCAGGGCTCCAACCCACGAATCATGAGATCATGACCTGAGCCGAAGCCGGACGCTTAACTGACCGAGCCACCCAGGCACCCCAATTTTTTAACGTTTGTTTATTTTTGAAAGAGGGAGAGACACAGTGTGAGCAGGGGAGGAGCAAAGAGAGAGGGAGACACAGAATCCGAAGCAGGCCGCAGGCTCCCCACAGTGAGCACAGAGCCCAACGCGGGGCTCAAACTCAAAACCTGGAGATCATGATCTGAACCAAGTCAGAAGCTTACCCAACTGACCACCCAGGAGCCCTCCGTGTGACTTTTCTTTGCACACTCTTCCCTGGGACTTTCCTGTGGCTCCTCCTGGCACTTTAATCAGGTTTGTACTCAAATGTCCACTCACCACTTCAAAGATGCTTTTCTTTGGACTAACTTATCTAAAATATCCCCACATCTCATCATGCTCTGTCTTCTTACCCAAATTTGTTTTCAAAGCACATACCTACCTGACATTTTACAGTATATACATTAATTTACTTTGGGTTGTTTAGTATCTTTACTGGAATGAACAAGCCACAGGAATAGGAATTTTGACCCCTTTTTTCTCGCTACTGTATTCCCAGTGCTTAGAACATGGCCTGGCATATGGTAGACCCTCAGGAGTTGTTTGTTGAATGTGCAAATGGATAAAAAGTGAATATCTCCAGTCTAAATCTCTCACCTGAGTGCAGACCATATCCTCAACTGCCTACTGTCTCTACCAAATCGTACAACTGGCTCTCTGCCAAACCATTTTCTCTTCCAATGCTCTTCATAGCATCCCGGACATTTGCTAGTCAATATTGACTTTCCCCTGTTCCTTCCCTCCTTTCCACAAACATCCAAATGGTCATCACTGAACCCAGTTTGTTCTGTTGATGAATAACTCTCAAATCTGTCCAGTTCTCCCCATCCCCGCTGCTATTATCTTGATTTAAAGCATCCTTGACTCTTGCCTGGGTTGTTGAGTTTCCTCCTAATTTGTTTTCCTGGCTCCAGGCTTTTATCTCTCCAACTATCCTCCAAATTCCTACCACATTGTTTTACATAAAATGCAAATCTGATCACATGACTGCCCTGCTTAAAACCGAGGTTCTTAGAATAAAATCCAAACTCTTTTGCATGGCCCCCTAGGCCCTTCACCACTGCCTCGGGCTGACGTCCCCAACTTTTCTCTGGCCACCTGTTCAGCCTTACTAACCAGATATACCCTGTAGCAACTTGTGTAGCCTTTGCCCTCGCTGCTGCCTCTGTTTAGAACGTGCCTTCAGTCTCTCTTCAGTCTGGTCAGATGCCAGAGACTACAAAACTGTCCCCCCTGCTGGGGACATAATTGACATATTCTGGACAAGATGAAGAGAGCCTGGACACAAGCAGAGGCAACAGGGATGGAAATAAAAGAGTCAGAATCAAGAGACTTTTGTTTAAAAAAAAAAAGATATTTTATGAGCAAATGCAATTGAGCACTGTATGTTTTCTGAAGGATGGGTCTGGTGTTTTAAATTTAGACAAAGGACTGGAAAGCCAGACATACCCCATGAGAAGCAATCAATCAACAAACTTCTTGAAAGTGAGAGGAGGTGATTGAAGTAGACAAAGAGGTTAGCGAGGCACATAGAGTTTTTGATACAGAAATAAAAGAGAGTGTTTTAACTGCCGAAGAATCAAGAGGCTGACAAGGAGAGAGAAGATTTTAGTGTAGAGGATGTAATAACTGGAAAAGTTTGCTTCAGCGCTTACCATGGTAATAAAATTTGCAGACAGCCTACAATTCTATACTGACTGCAAAGTTATACATTACACAAGCTGCCTTCCATTTTGATGACAGAGGTATAAAAGCAAGCAAGCAAGTTTCTGGGATTTACTGGGGGGAAATAACAAACTTCCAGGGCATGTCATAGGATCAGTGTAGCGTCATCTCATTTACAAGTAATTGACATCTCTAGAGCCATAACATGACCTAACGCTTAAGGTATCCCCAACACATGGAAAGATTCTGTTATGACGTCTGTGCTATTAGCCTACGTGTGGGGAAGGGAAAGAAGCCTACTATGTGCAGGACACCATGGTTTGTATGTGTCTGTCAACCACCTTCACTTTGTAATAATGAACCTGCATCATTATCTGTCATAATTGATTTTGGGAAATTCCTTTTGAGAAATTCTTCAAAAATAATGAAGACCTGCTAATACTTCTTGTTTCTGAATAGTAATAAATACCTATTGTAACACATTTAATCAGTACAAAAAGGTAGAGCTAAAAATAAATTTTCTCCCACCCCAGATACTGAGCCCATTTTTCCCCCCTTTTGGACAATAACTAAAAGTAATTTCTTATGCATCTTTCCAATAATACTCTATGCATATGTACACTTTTACATGCTTCATTCAAAAATCCACTCAATTTCACTGAACACAAACGTTAGCTTATTATACATCTAGTCTGTGTTCTTCTTTTTTTTCACTTAGTCTACCTTGGAGAGTTCCCCATCTTGATATGTATTGATCTCATTCCTTTTTCTTGTCACATAATATTTCACTGTATGGATGTATCATGTTTTATTTCACAAAGCCTCTGTCAGTGAATATTAAAAATCTTTCTAGATATGCTTTACGCATGCATACTTTCTCATACCCACAATTAGAACTGTATTTGCTAGCACCGTTCAACAGTATTATGATGTGAACAACTTACATAAATTTAAATGTTCTAGTTCTAGTGTTTTTTACATTAAAAAAGTAAAAGAAACAAGTAAGAAATTAATTTTTAAAATATATTTAACCCATTATATCCCAAATACTTCAACTTGTATATCAAAATAAAAAATCAGTGGGGCGCCTGGGTGGCTCGGTCGGTTGAGCATCCGACTTCGGCTCAGGTCATGATCTCGCGGTCCGTGAGTTCGAGCCCCGCGTCGGGCTCTGTGCTGACAGCTCAGAGCCTGGAGCCTGTTTCAGATTCTGTGTCTCCCTCTCTCTGCCCCTCCCCCATTCATGCTCTGTCTCTCTCTGTCTCAAAAATAAATAAACGTTAAAAAAAAATTTTTTTTTTAAATAAAAAAAATAAGAAATAAAAAATCAGTACTGAGACATTTTACATTCTTTCCCTGGACTGAGTCTTTGAAATCCTGAGCATATTTTATATTTAGTGTACCTCCCCATGCAGACGAGCCACATTTCAAGTGCTCAGCAACCAGATGTGGTCATGGCTACCATATTGGACAGCGCAGATATATATATTCCTAGAAGAGGAAATGCTCAGAAGAGTATGAGGTAAATTTTTATGGCTGTTTCTAAACTGCCTTTCAAAGAAGTTGTACCTATTTACATTACTCTCGGTTTAGTTAAAAATAGTATGTCACTGAGGTTTGATTTGTATTTATTTCATTACAAGTAAGGTTGAGCAGCTTTTCATGTGTTTAAAAGTTATTTGCACTTCCTTTTCTGTGGACTATATTTATGTATTTTGGCTTTTTTTTCTAACCGATTGATCTTTTTCCTCACTGATAGATCAGAGAATGAAAATAATCCCTTGTCCTAAGTGTTGCAAACATTTGTTGCTCGTTTACCCTCTTTTGACTTTGGTGATGGCATTATTCTGCCATGCAAAAATGTTTACATTTTGGGGCACCTGGGTGACTCAGTTGGTTAAGCTTCCAACTCTTGATTTTGGCACGGGTCATAATCTCATGGTTTGTGGGATCGAACCCTCCTACGGCTCTGCATTCACCATGCAAAGCCTGTTTAATAATTCTCTCTCTCACCCTCTCTCTCTCTGCCTCTTCCTAGCACACACACTCTCTCTCTCCCAAAATAAATAAAAATGAACTTTAAAAAATGTTTACATTTTAAGCACTCATAATATCAATCTTTTACGGCTTCTTGATTTTAACATACATATAGAAATTTTCCTCTCTCTTGGGTCATTTAAAAAAAATCTTTTCCATGACTCTTCTAATCCTCGCAATAAAGTTAAGGAACTGATGTCATTATTTCCATTTTACAAATTAGAGAATAGATGCTTAGGGAAATATTAAATAAATTGCTTAAAAACACCCAGCTAATAAGTGGCAGAGCTAAGATTCAAAACCAGTGAATCCTAACTAAAGACTATGCTGTTTTTCTGACTAGACGATAATGATGAATATAATCTGTGTGAGGTGTCTCACTATTGTTCACTTCTTTTACATACTAGAACTGTATTAAATATATCATCATTATTGATAACTAAAACATTACATCAGTGCTAACACCGTATTCCCACAAAATGCCATATAAAAAGAAATAAGAAGTCTGGGCATCGCCATCGTGTGAGGACAACAGGTACACCCCAGGTGGAGGAAACCAAGGATAATCAACTAGAGTGCAACAACCAGGGAAGGCTAACACAAGGGAATGATGACATTTGATCAGTGCCATAAAGGACATGTAGAAATTGGACAGAAAGAACAAAAAAGATAAAAATTCAGGGGCTCAGTTGGTTGAGCATCTGACTCTCGATTTCAGCCCAGGTCATGATCCCATAGTTTGTGAGTCTGAGCCCCACATTGGGCTCTGTGCTGACAGTGTGGAGCCTGCTTGGGATTCTTCCTTCCTCTCTCTGCGCCCCTGCCCACCTCAAATAAATAAAAAAAAACTTAAAAAAAAAAGTCATAGAGAAGGAACATAAAATATTCAAGAGTTCAGTTTATTGGGTGAAAGAAAGAACAAATAACAAATTTCAGTGAGACTGCAAAGAGCCTTGGCTTCCAGACCAAAGGATTGGGACATATTTATGTGAGAAGCCAGAAGTCACCGATAGATTTTGAAAAAGGTAGTGACATGATCAGAATCATGCTTCAGAAAATTAATTTGGCTGGTGTGTATAAGAGCTACTGGAGAGAGAGGAGTGAAGGAGAGAGAGAGAGAGAGAGAGAGAGAGAAAGGAGGGAGGAAGAGAAGGAGAGGAGGAGAGAGAGGGAGGCAGAGGAGTGAGGGAGAGACAGAGAAAGGAAGAGAGAGGGAGAGAGAGAAAGTGGGAGAGACGGAGAGAGACAGAGGGAGGGGGAGAAGGGGGGAAAGGAGCAGATCATTTAGGGTCCTGGAGAGGAAAATTAATCCATCTCACTACTGTATTACATGATTGTGCTATATTCCTATTATTCATCTTTTTCAACAAATCTTACTCCAAATGCCAACTTATTTTTTTAAAAACTCAAATCTGTCCTTTAAAGAAATGGATTTTGACCTCTTCAAGCTCTGAGACAAATTCAAAAGAGTCTTTGGCGATTTGTCTTTGTTTTTCTATCAATATCTGTCAGAGCCGAATCTAAAAGCCTGACTGGGTTTCAACTGCAAACTGGCTTCCACCATCATCATTCAACAGATTGTAGACATCTGTTGTTTTTGGTTGCCCTCCATTTCTCCCACATATTCTGGAAACAGCACCTCTTCCTCTTCCTTCCTTCGGATTTATTCTTCTCCTGTCAAACCCTGTGATTCCGGTAATGTGACCATTCACGGTACCTACTCCCAGATCTAGGAATGGGCCCAAGACCCTGGCCTGACCATTCAGAGTCCTTCTCAGCAAGTTGTATATGCTGAAGCAGGAAAAGTTGTTGCCTCTTTTCTCTGGAGTCACAAGGCTGAGGAAATGTCAGCCTGGAGCTGCCTACAGTCTTTGTCCCTGCATGGACAGGGACCCTGTCTGCAGTAGAAGAGAATGAGACCAAAAGGTAGAAGGACAGGGATGTGTGGAGAAGGGGTTATGGCAAGAAGTGGAGAGAAGATGTTAATGTCATTTAAAACCTGGACCCTTCCTCCCCATTCTCATTAATAGGAATCAATAAATTCCTTAAGCCGATTTGACTTGAGCTTCCAGTAATTACAACAAAAAGAGATCTAATTGCTGCTCTTACAAAGTAGTTCTAATGTACCCAGGATGACATCACAGTCTTTAGCTCATCCAATCTTTTTGACGTCCACGTCTCTGCTAGCTATGTTCTTTCTTACTCTATTTTTTTAGCCTTTATCCCGTCTCTCTGGCCACTCCATCTTGGTCTCCTTCTGGCACTTTGCCCCCTGGATTTTCACGCTATGCCTTTCATCCTGTGAAATAGCATGAAAACTCACAGCTTCAAAACCCACTTCTACTCTGTGGACTGTAAATCATACATCCCACAGGACCCTCCAGCCAAAGGGGCTATAGTAAACTTAAGGTCTTTGACACCAACCCTGCTCCTCCTACTTACTATATTCTGTTGACCTATCACCTAACCATAAGCCCAATCCAGAATCCCAAGAATCTTTGGTAGAGTCCTCCTCTCCTATCTTCTCTCCCTCTATTCTTAATCATTAGATTGTATAGATGTTACTTCCTAAGCATCCTTCAAATCAGTCCCTACTTTTTACCTTAACATGTCCTACCCTAGTTCAATACCACTGTTACCTCCTAATGACTCATCTTACCTCTAGGTCTGTCCCTTTATAAAATATGTTCTAGGGGTGCCTGGGTGGCTCAGTTGGTTAAGCATCTGACTTTTGATTTCAGCTCAGGTCATGATCTCACGGTTCATGAGATCAAGTCCCACATCAGGCTCTGAGCTGACAGTGTGGAGCATATTTCAGATTCTTTGTCTCCTTCTGTCTCTACCCCTCCCCCATTCATGAGTGTGAGCTTTCTCTGTCTCTCTCTCTCTCTCTCTCTCTCTCAAAAATAAATAAACTTTAAAAAAAAGAATATGCTCTAAACTATTGCCAGAAGGATCTTCCGGCAAAACAAATATGATCATTTCACTCCTCTCTTGAACGCTTCAGGAGATGGCTCCCCATCACCTTTGGGATAAATTTCTAATTCCTTAGATCACTCTGAACAGTCATTCTTTAGTCACTAAACATGTATTAAACGCTCACCATGTCAAGTTCTGTAGCAGATGTTATAGTTGCAAAAAATAAAATAAAACATGGCTTCTGCTTAAAAGAGCTACTAGGTTTGGAGAAAGTCACTAAATAACAGCAATTTGATTGAAATGTACAACACGAATGCTGTGTTTCATGTCTTTTGTAATTCTGTGAAAAAAACAACATCAAAAACACGATCCAAGAGACCTCACCTTGAGATTTTTGCCCACTATAGACCCACTCTTACTTTTAACCATTTTGTTTGACCTATGACGAGGCTTTCCTAGAAAAGATTAAAGGAGGATTCAGCCCAAAAAGTGACTTTTTTGCATTTCTTACAGCTTTCAAGGAAATTTGAACACGATAGCCCTGCACTCCTATACCTTGTTGGAGAATGCTCTGTCTTCCTGTAGCCACATAGGTTCACCTTTGGGTCAGATAGCTGTCCTGTGCCTTCTAAACACAAACTAAAGAATGCTCTATATCATTTGGCTTCTAATAACATGCCATACATATAGACTTTAATGCAACATTGTGGGGTTATAGTATCTAATTGGTTTGGTGTGTGCTTCCTGTCTATTCCTATAATAAAGGGTACACTGGGTGTGCTTTATGTGTATGGCTTGACTTTGAATAAAACAGCTGCTCTCATCTTAAACTAGAGGAAAAAAAAACTAAGAATTATATCAGAGGGAACAATCCTTCACCTGATGACCTAATGGATTTTTTTCTTCTAATTTATATGAATCTAGACTCATCTTTTGTGAGGAAAAAAATGCTTTCTGGTTGCTAATTTGACAGCTGGAAATTTTTCTCTTTTTCACCTGGACTTTCATTGCTGGATTCAGCTTTTGGGGGGTGGGGGGAGGGTGTTGTCCAAGAGAAACTATTTTTGAAAGCTGACTAACAATGGTCCAAGAGTGACTCGTGATGCAGGAAGGTAAGTGTTAAGCAGATTATTGAACAGGAAAACAGTTGTTTGATGTATTTCCTTCCTCCTGCTGCAGTATTGACCAGAAGAGGGCTTCTTGGGTGCTAGTGAAATTCTATTTCTTTATCCCCCATGGTTACCAAGTGTGTTCAAGTTGAATAAATACATTGAGCTATATTCTCTGGATTCATGCAATTTTCTGTATGTATGTTATACTTCAACAAAAAGCTATTTTTTAAAAACTCTGCAGCATCCCTTTCTCACCTGGAGGATAAACAGACACACGCACGCACACTCATGCTCCCTCTTCATGCAAAGAGATTATTTTCTTAAAACATCTTTTTTTTTCCTGTTAAACTGTAAATTCTCTTTCTTCTTTATTAGACTTTAAATTTCTTGAGAGTAGGGCAAATGGTCTTACATAGTTTATGCTCCCTCTTGGAGCCAGCACAAAGGAGACCCTTAGATATATGCTGAACGAATGAGTGAGTAAGAGGACTGAATAAATGACAAAAGTAAGGATATTAGAAACAGGTTTTAGTGAATCAGAATAGGAATACAGTAAACTAGTATTCTCTACATTGTAAAAGACAACTATGTTCGTGATGATCTTAGACACTGGCCAGGTTCTCCAGGCAGCTGGAAATCTCATAATTGTGGCAAATATTAAATATAATATTTGAACAATCAAATCAGCCTTATGCTCAATATTACCAAATAAACATCAGGAAGAGTAAGGTCTCTGTGACTTAGTGATTGTCTTTAACGAGTATTGTAACTACGGCACTGTAGGGTGAGATGGGCTCAGTGTTGGAGCAGGGGACACAGCACTGCCTCCATCCCCCGTGTGATAAAATCTTCATTCATGTCATAAGAGTCACTGATATTACAGGGACCTGACTTAACATATGGTTTTATTTTGTTATTGTTCTCTTTAGCCTTCATCTTGAAAAACAATTCCACGCTTAGTTTATGGAAGAACAAATAAGAGTAGAACAAGTAGAATGTCTCAGAATGTTTCTCGTCAATGACCTTTACCGTTGTTTTTATATTAGGTGTTTACAAAGTCTCTCTGGAATAATGGATATCATCCCTTCACTTGAGAAGCAGGGCTGGAGCAGTGATATATTAGTTAGGTATTTCTGTGTAATGAATTACTCGAGAACATAATGGTTTAAAATAATAAACACTTATTATTTGTCATCGTTTCTGTGAGTAAGGAATTTGGGAGCAGCTATGCTGGGCAAATTGAGGCTCAAAAAAGATGAGCTAACTTGGCCAAAGTTATAAGCTAATAAGTAGCAGTGCCAGGATCTAGAACCAGGTTCTCTGACTCTTCATGACCAAGGGTGACACTAGCAATCAAGATTCCAGTTAGGAAGCTATCACAATAGTGCAAGCAAGAAATAACTCAGGACAGTTACCACTTAAGGTACAGGTAGAAGTGGAAACATGGAAACATTTTGACAGCTGACTGCAGGACTATGCTGAGAGCCAGGCAACAGGGTCTCCTTTCCCGGACAGTGCTTTAGAAAGCTGTATTCTGGGGGCACCTGGGTGGCTCAGTCGGTTAAGTGTCCGACTTCAGCTCAGGTCATGATCTCATGGTTCATGGGTTGCATCAGGCTCTGTGGTGATGGCTCAGAGCCTGGAGCCTGCTTCGGATTCTGTGTCTCCCTCTCTCTCTGCCCCTCCCCCACACACTCTGTTTCTTTCTCAAAAATGAATCAAATTTTTAAAAAAATACAAACAAAGAAAAAGAAAGAAAGAAAGCTGTATTCCGGAACATTTCCCTGCCCACAGAGGAGCCAAGACACTGGCCTACCTGGAGCCCACATTCCTCCCTTTAACCTCAGGTGCCCAGAACCCTAGAATTCCCTGACTAGAATGACCTCACCCCATATCCAGAAACTTCACAGGACTCTTTTCTGAGTTCTGTTGAAGCCAGAACTTGCTATTTGTGTACACAACTCTTATACCTGAGAAACAGCCTCAGCTGACTGTCTGCCAAGGGTTTGGACAGAACTTTATGGTCAGGAAGGTGCCAGTCCATGTGCATGGATGTGAGGTTTCTCACAGCACTGGGTGGAGCCGGGGGCAAAAAGAGAGAGGCCATAGCTGGGGGCATCTCTGTTTGTGCAGCCAAGCTCCTGTGTAGCACCCCAAAGAATCTGAGAATCCTACATTCAACCTGCCCTTCCAGGTCGTTATAGAAGTATATTTATCATTAGAATGACAGAACACACTCTAGTTAAAAAAATTAGAGCTCGATGTATAGCTTTCAATTATTTGAATATCTACTTTATGTGCCTCGATTTATATCCTGGTTGATCGAATATGATCATATTGGAGATTTATTTTTCCGGAAATGTTGTTGGCTAGAAAATCCCCAAATTCGTGTACTCTGAGAGTGCTGGATAGCGTTCTAGACGTCTCTAGAAATTCTGGTTAAATGTAATAAATATTCCTTGAAAGTATAGGTGAACTTGTAAGAAAGACTAAGAAATCCCCAATGAAGGAAATGAAGAAATGAAATCCAAGGTAGAGAGTCTGAGTCGATACTGTAGCCTCACTGGATGAGGCTTTTGGTTTTATTAACACAATGGTGTAGATTTTAATGACTACGAGGCCTGGGAATGCACAGAGTGCCAAGTTATAACTAAGATCCTTGCATAAAGCTGAGATTTTGAAAATACCACATGGCCAGCAGATAATGGCTCCCCCAAAATATCCACATCCTAATGCCAGGACCCTATAAGTGTTACCACACATGGCAAAGGGGATGTAGGCCGTTAATGAACTGACCTTACAACAAGATCATCTGAGTGGTCCCAATGTCATCACAAGAAGAGGGAGAGGAAGACAGAGGAAGAGGTCAGAGCCACGTAGCATGAGAAAGACCTGACTCATCATTGTTGGCTTTGAAAATGGAAGGGGGACACCAGCCAAGGAATGTGGACTGCTTCTAGAAGCTTGAAAAGGGAAAGAAATGGATTCTCCCCTAGAGCCTCTGGAAGGAACTAGGACTGCTGACACCTTGATTTTACCGCCATGAGATACATTTTGGACTTCTGACCTACAGAATTATAGCCAGTTTGTAGTAATTTACTACAGCAGCAATAGGAAACTAAGGCAGACCTCATCAATTCTCCATAAAATGTTGGAATAGAAAAAAATCTGTATCTAGTATATGTGCTGCTGAAGTGAGTACAAGGGATTTGATCTAATTTCCTGGTGCTTTACGTTAAAAAGTGTCCCCTGTGACTTTGTTACTGTGGCTCTGCCTTTCCCTGGATATAGGGTCTGGGCCTCCCAAACTGAGAAATTGCCAAAATAATTGCTCTTAGGGAGAGGTTCCTGGCAAAACCCTCTTAGAAAGATCCAACCTTAGCCCAGGCCACACATGATTTACACAGATAAAGTCTTGATAATACCCTACTTAAAACAACAATCCAAATTTAAAAAAAAAAAAAAGAGGAGAAAATAATCCAGCATAAACCAAGGGAAACAGATATTGCAAAGAGCAAAATCAGTATCACAGGAGTATCATGTGATAGAAAAATCTGACAGAGACAGGAAAACAAGTATGTTTTCAATGACTGACAACAGAAAAGAATCAGAATAAAAACACACGACACTATAAAAAAGATCAGACAGGGGCGCCTGGGTGGCTCAGTTGGTTGAGCGCCGACTTCACTCAGGTCACGATCTCGCGGTCCGTGAGTTCGAGCCCCGCATCGGGCCCCTGTGCTGACAGCTCAGAGCCCGGAGCCTGTTTCAATTCTGTGTCTCCCTCTCTCTGACCCTCCCCCATTCATGCTCTGTCTCTCTCTGTCTCAAAAATAAATAAACGTTAAAAAAAAAATTAAAAAAAAAAAAGATCAGACAGATTTGATAAAGAACAAAGTAGAAAAACTACACATTAAATAATTAGTCACTTTCCTATGTTGTGTATTATAGGTTTCTCCTCTGTCAAAATATAATTTGCAAAAGTTGAAAACATAGGAGTGCCTGTGTGGCTCAGTCAGTTAAGTGCCCAACTTCAGCTCAGGTCACAATCTTGCGGTTCACAAATTCAAGCCCCGCATTGGGCTCTGTGCTGACAGCTCAGAGCTTGGAGCCTGCTTCAGATTCTGTGTCTCCCTCTCTCTCTACCCCTTACCTGCTCATTCTCTCTCTCTCTCTCAAAAGTAAACATTAAAAATTATATTTATACAAATATAAAATGAGTATAAGACAAAGACTTCATCCAATTCATTAATTAGGGAGGGAAGCTTTAAAAAGGTAAAGCTTAGGGGTGCCTGGGTGGCTCAGTTGGTTAAGCGTCTGACTTCGGCTCAGGTCATGATCTCATGGTCTGTGAGTTTGAGCCCCACGTTGGGCTCTGTGCTGACAGCTCAGAGCCTGGAGCCTGCTTCGGATTCTGTGTCTCCCTCTCTTTCTGACCCTCCCCCATTCATGCTCTGTCTCTCTCTATCTCAAAAATAAATAAACATTAAAAACAAAATTTTATAACAAGGTAAAGCTTATTCAAAGGGCACTTAAAAATTTTTTTTGTGTTTATTTATTTTTGAGAGAGACAGAGAGAGAGACAGAGCACGAGTGGGGGAGGGGCAGAGAGAGAGAGGGAGACACAGAATCCAAAGCAGGCTCCAGGCTGTGAGCTATCAGCACAGAACCTGATGCAGGGCTCGAACCCACAAACAGCGAGATCACGACCTGAGCTGAAGTTGGACACTTAACCAACTGAGCCACCCAGGTGACCTGTTTCTCAGAATAACTTTTAAGGAGAATTCAATTGGTGGTAGGAAACAATGTGATTGGACTACTCCAATAAAATTGGTGTAGGTAATTTAGGGCAGCCTACTTTCACTTTATCATAAAAAACACCACCAATGCCACAACCCTAGGGAGGATTTGCAAAGAGAGCTACATTTTTCCTACCCATTTTCAATCTTGTCTCCCTATTGCAGTCAGAGTGACCTCTAATGCAAATCTGACTTTCTCATTCCTGGCTGCAAATCCTTCAATAGCTTTCACACCTTACTGTGGCCCCTGCAGCATTTTATAAGTGGTGTACCTTTCTAACTCTTCCTCTTACCATCCCTGTACCACCACCTCAGGCTTGTGATTCAGCCAGATTGATCTTTTTTCCATTTCTTGAAAAGCCACACTCCTTTAAGTGTCCAGATTAAGTTAATAAAGGTAAGTTTCCATTTCTTCAAAAGCACACCTGCCTTTAGGTGTCCAGATATGCTGTTCTCTAAGTCTGGACTCATTTCCTCCATCTTCAAAAACTATTTCTTACTTATATATGTATACTTAGTATTAGTTGAAGCCTGGTCTTAGCCCAGGTTTCCTAGACAACAAGGTCTAAAGCAAGAAACCAGAGCTGGCGCTTTGTGGACAGGGTGAGGGTGTGTAATCCTAGAGCAAGTAAGTGTAAGAAAAACTTGGGTGAATCAAGAAAGGGTGTGAAGCAATGTGGAATGCGTTAGAACACTGGCCACCACTTCAGGACAAGCCTTAAAAAGTATGGCCGTTTGCTCAGCAGATGTGATTGTTGAGTATTCAAGATTTCTTAAGGTGGCTATACAGAGAAATAATGCCTCAACATGGGGGCAAGGGAGATGAGGAATATGTTTGCCCCAATCCCTTGTGTCTTTTGTTTCCCACTGGACTGATCTTTTGATGATCTCAGCTTCATGCAAAGATCTTAGTTCTAACTTGCCACACTGTACAGACCCAGGCCTCACAGCCTTTAAACCCCAAGTGGAGTTAACGATTCCATTCTTGTAGGTCATGACATCTGGCCCTTTCTGCAGCTTCTCAGAATACTAGATCCCATATCCAATGATGTAGCATGTAGAATTCAATATATGCCATTTATGTGTGCCAAGATATGCCACTTGGAATAAGAATTGTATTGAGTTGAAAGCATGTGAGACTCAAGAAATACAGAAAGAAGTTTTTCTGGGGCTCCCCTTATCTGATAAAAAGCAAAAACTTCCAAGAAATGAATACCATTGGAAATCCCCTCTCCAAGGGAAGTTTTATGGCCACAAAAAAGATGGAAATTTAGTACCGAGTGGATCTGCATAAAGAAAATACACTCATTGGTTTCTCCCATATATTTACCTTCTCATGGTTTGTTATCTTTGGAATCCTGAAACCTCTTCCTTTGTCTTGTCACTTCTCTACAAAGCTATTATTCTTTGTTAAGATGCTTTATAAGCCCAAGTTCTAACCACCCCTTTGAGTTACTCATCACTGAGTTTCTCCTAATGTATGCATGTTACACGTGTTAATAAACCTTATTTTTCTTGTGCAGATTGGCCTTTTGTCAGCCTAATTCACAGGGCCCCAGTCAACAAAGTTAGAAAAATAAAGGAAAAGTATTTTTTCCTCACCTATAAGTATTCCTAGAATAAGGTGCCAAATGTGCTAGTTTGGATCCTCTGAGAAGCAGATGTCAAAACTGGGTTAAATGTCCAAAATATTTGTTGTGTGAAACAACCATGAGGAAATTGAGGGAAGGGGGGAAAAGGTGTAAAAAGCAGAGAATGATGTCAAAGCACGATGGAGACAGGGAGTGAAGTTCTAAGAAAGTTTCAGTCAGGCTGATGAGGATCCTAGAGAGCCAAAGTTGCCTATCATAGGAGTCCTGCGTCTTTTTTTTTTTTAACGTTTATTTTTTATTTTTGAGACAGAGAGAGACAGAGCATGAATGGAGGAGGGTCAGAGAGAGAGGGAGACACAGAATCTGAAACAGGCTCCAGGCTCTGAGCAGTCAGCACAGAGCCTGACGCGGGGCTTGAACTCACGGACCGCGAGATCACGACCTGAGCCGAAGTCGGACGCTTAACCGACTGAGCCACCCAGGCGCCCCTAGGAGTCCTGTGTCTTATGGGAATGGGCCTGTCTCAGGATCCCTCTGTCACCTAGTCCCTGGCAGAGAGCAACCTGGGGAAATAGGGCATCAGCACCAACTCAGTAATGGATTCAGAGCACAGAAGCTAGAGTCATCCATTGCTTCTCTTCCTCTCGGCAGATCTGAGTAGTGCACAAGGAGTGAAAACCTCTAGCTCAGCGGCAGAGGCCAAGATGTAGGCCAGGACCACTGGGTGTTGGCAGGACAGCCCAGTGTAGGGGGCTGAGAGAATCTGAGGTGGCACATAAGATCTGTGTTTGATGCAAGAGTCTAGGCAATTCCATCAGGAAGCCTGCCTTCAAAAGCATGTTAATCTTTCATCCTAAGTTAGGAACTCCTAGTCTTTGTTCTGTGATTCCTTTATCCAAGCACAATTATACTTTATGATAATTGCATATTTATTAGTAATCTTTCCTAATAGTGTAAGCTCTAAGGAGGCAGGGGCCATATCTGTCTTGTTCCTGGTCCTCAGAAGGGGCATAACAAAGAGAGTTGAACAGATGAGAAACAGAACACCTGCTGTCTGTCACTGACACTTTCAAGGCTGTGAAATGATTCGTGGGCTTTTTTATACCTAAGATTCTCTGTCTTTAAAATGAATTTCACTTACAGGACACCTGGGTGGCTCAGTCGGTTAAGCATCTGACTTCAGCTCAGGTCATGATCTCATGGCTCATGTGTTCAAGCCCCGAATCAGACTCTCTGCTGTCAGCATGGACCCGCTTCACATCCTCTGTCTTCTTCTCTCTCTGTGCCCCTCCCCCACCCATGCTTTCTCTCTCTCTCTCTCAAAAATAAACATTAAAAAAACTAAAATAAAATGAGGTTCAATTAAAATCATAAATAAATAAATTAAGCCTCCTCTTCTAGAGGCTGTGAAGGATAAGCTTATAAAAAGATGCGGAATGGAACTTTCCTTATATTCTCAGAATTTTCCTAGACATTAAAGAAGAGGCCAACAGTTAATAAGTCAATTCACATTCTAAAGATTGCTGAGGAAGTTTCTATACACCCCATTCCAGGACTTGCCAAGAGATGGCAAAACAGGCCATTGCATCCCTTCCCCCTCCCCCCTCACCCCTCCCCACCACACACACAACACACACACTTCCCTCACCCCAGCTATCCTACATAAGCAAATGAGAGTTCATTTAGAAATGGAATTTGGGGACAAAGGAGAGTGCTATAGCTTTTCTCCTCTCTCTTGATGCATGGGGTAATGAAAATGAGTGCTCTATGCTGAAAAATGGAGTTGGGGTGGAGTGATTCTAGAGAGAAGCAAGGTACAGACCTATACCAATAGAAGACCAATAGAAGTCACTTGGCAACTTCATCTGGGGCCATGAGGAGCAGGCAGAGCTTTTAGGGAGGACCTATGTACCTTGAGTTTGAGGCTGTAATTGAACATGTAGCATGTGCTTCCTGCCTGCAGAATTTTTAAGGTGAGAGGCTGTAATTCGACCCTACTGCATACCCTCACCCCAGACTACGTATGTTGGTGTCTGCAAACTCTGTATAATTCTGACATTCTGGGATTAGAATGTGGTTTACATTTTTATGTCACCTTTGATTCAGAAGTCCTACATCTCTGAGTTTGTTCAGTTTTCGGATCATCTTCCCTCATGTACCCTAGACATGGAGCAGCCTTTCTTTGATTTCCCCTTTGATGTCTGTCTCTCACAGAAGGCTGTGGAACAGGGGAAAGGGCTTTGTGCCTCCCTGTTCCTTGTCACCCCTTTCCCCTAAGGACTCTTCCTTTTCTCATTTCTCCTTTCCATTGGTGTCCCTAAGAAATTAATTGTCCTTTACTTTTTGCTGTGAAACAATTTAGACCACTGCATCCTACTTGCACAGGGCTTCCATTTACCTATACTTAACACGCTCTGTAAACAAAGGACCACTTTCTCCAAAGCTTCCACCTTGAGCAGCACTAAACTCTGCTACCAGTCTCTGAAATTATACAGCTGAAGACATCTAACTCAGAAGTCATTGAAAAAAAATTGATAAGCCACCACTGTTCACCCCCTGCCTTAGTTCCCTAAAGAGTTAGCAAGAGGGCATGGAGACCTCCATCATGCTTGAGATAGGTCTCATGGCAATTTCGAAGGTGGAAGAAAATATGTTTCCCCACTAGATAAATTATGACTCCCCCCACTTTTGAAAGCAGATGCTGGGAAAGTCAGTTTCCGTTTTAAAGAACACATTTTTGTCCTCTTTATTTTACATCTGTCACATGAACCACACCAGAATACATTTAATAAAGAAGCCCATGCTAATCATTAATTATTATACAATAGACCAGTTGTATTGTATTCTAATGTAACTCACATTTGTGGATTTCAAAAAGCTTCTCCAGATTTAATTAATCCTCAGCTTTGCTAATGAAAAGCATGGCTTCTACCCGGTATTGAGTTTGGGTTTCTAATCTGTTCCTTAAGGTCACCTCATTTTTCTTGAAAATGTACATTTATAGTTTAACACTGCAGATCTTTCACATTCCCTATTAAGCAATTATTTTGATTACTTCATTATCTTTCTTTTTTTTTTTTTATCCTAGACTATTTAGGTTGGTTTCTGCCTACCGCTAGCCAAGTGTAATTCCGACATTCTCTCTCACTCCCTTTATTAGCATGATTTGCATTAGCAAGGGATTCATTTTCATTCTGAAGACTGAAAACAATTTCATTATCTGATAAAAATTATCTTCTCATATGCTGTAAGAAGCAATTCTCCTCATTTATGGTCTCATTAGGCATTTCATCTGCCTAATACATCTTCTCAATTCTTCCTCTTTCCGGAAGCAATCATTCTTGTGGCTCAACTAACAATATCTTAGGCTTGGGATTCTCATTTTTGCCTTCCTTCCCTCTTTTGTTCTTTCTTTTCCTGGTGTAGTAACTGCATCATCTCTGTGAACGCTGGCTATTTCCTTCTCTTCCTACACATTTTGTTCAAGTTTTGTTCTAACACCTACCCTGTTGTATCATCAGTTGTAAGTTTACATTTCTGTTGTCCTTAATGGACTGTGAGCATCTGAAGCGTGGGCCACAGCTTCTGGATCTTTATATTTTCAGAGCCTGGAACTGTGTCCAGTGTATAGCAATAATCAAAAAATGTCTATTGAGTAGATGAAGGACGAAGTTCACGTGCACGTTCATTTCTATCTTGAAAATTAACACTCTTCAAAACATAGGAGAAAGTGGAGAAGCCAAAGCAACTTGATTAAGAAATCAGTTGGACAAACTGGGGGCAAGCTGAAGAGATACACAGATCTGTAAAGAGTAGAAGCGATTTAACTGTCCCACTTGGAGCTAAAACACCTTTGAGACTGGCTGCAAGAGTCTAGTTGAGCAAGAGTAAAAATCCAAAGCAGTATCTGGAGAATATGGATACATCACAAATGATCACATGGGACAAGTTCCAAGTCAGATCCAGTGCCATCTGTGCAAATAAGGTACTGAATCATGACTATTTCTTCTCACCAAATCTCCAAAAGCTGACAGATATTGCCAAAAAATTCCTCAGTCTGATGTCACATTTTTTATTTATTTCTAAGCTTTATTCATCCCTCAAGGAGGAAAAAGAGTGATTAGAATACTTTATTTTCACCATAAGTATATTAGAAATATAAGGACTGATGAAGAATCATCCTGTGCCATTGGGGTCAAGTTCATGGGAATGCCAAGGTGCTTCTGCCGACCGCTTAGACCTGGGCCTATTTTTAAGGAAGCAGAGTTCCTTAACGAGTTTTAATTATGTTAAATTTAAAATGCTACTAAACCTTTAAATAGAGATGTCAAGCAGGCAGGTAGCTATAGGAGTTTGGAGATAAGGGAGCAGTCTAGGTTGGAGATGAAAATTTAGAAGATTTTAACACACAAATGGTACAGATATGGTCATCCTGAGTGAGAATATGGAGAAAAGAAAAGACAGCACATGCGAAGAAGGAGAGTTTTTTGCTTAAAACTGGTCAATCTTCTAGGTAAAATGTCAGCAAACTGATCTGTGGGTCAACAGCCCTCTGTCTATTTTTGTTCAGTCTTTGAGCTAAGAATGATTTTACATTTTTAAATGATTAGGAAAAAACAATCTAAAGAAGAAGAATATTTCGTGACCCATGAAAGTTATATGAAGTTCAAATCAGTGATCAAATTTCTGTTGGAACACAGCCATGTGCATTTGTTTGCGTATTATCTATGACTGCTTTTGCACTACAATAGCAGAATTGACTAGCTGCAACAGAGACACACAGCCTAAAATATTTACTATCTTGCTCTTTACAGAGCAAGTCTGCTGGCTTATCATGTTGTGTGAGAACATGAGTCCTGGAACTGCGATGCCAACTGTGATACCAGTCTGAATATGAAAGGTGGCAGGGAAGAAGGTTGCTAAGATACTTGCTAAAAAATGGAACCAGAGCCCAGAAGTGACTGAAATTCCCAGACTGAATCAAACCTGAAGGCCACTTTACCAATGCACTTTTCAGTTAATGAGTGAATAAACTCCCTTTATTTTGTGATCTAGTTGGATAGATTTTCTATTAACCAAAATGAAAATATATTTAGCTAATACAGTTATGAGATCCAGATTTAAATCATAGTCCTTTTTGCCCTTAATATATACCAACTTGATACAAATCTCCCATTTCATAGCATATAACAGTCCAAGGTTATCCTCATGATTTCTACAAATTCCTGAAGACTCATTGTCTTAGTTCGGGCTGCTATAACAGAATACCATAGATTGGGTGGCTTAAACAACAAGCATTTACTTCTCACAGTTCTGGATGTTGGGAAGTCCAAGATCAAGGTGCCAGCCAATTCACTGGTGAGAGCCCTTTTCCTGGTTTAAAGATGGCTGCCTTCTTGCTATATCCTCACATGGCAGAGAGTTAGCTCTCTGGTATCTTCTTGTAAGGGCATTAATCTCATTATGAAGACTGTGCCCTCATGACCTCACCAAAACCTAATTACATCCCAAAGACCTTACTTCCAAATACCATCATATTGGAGATTAGGATTTCAATGTATGAATCTGGGGGGAACACAAACATTCGGTCCATAGCACTCATGGTCCTTGCTCCATGCATTCCATGTCCATGACATATGCTATCTATTTTTCACCCATTCTACCTCATCACAAGTTTCCCAAGCCTACACACACACTCTGTACCTATCATTTTGTGATTTCAGTAATTGTGCTTAGGGTTTGAGGGTTCAGTAAAACTTCAACTACTATACAACCTCCCACCATCTCTTGGCTATCCCTTCTCTTCTTCTCTCTTTACTCTCTTATTCTCAATTTCCAAAGCAAATTAATCCCTCTCTTTGTAGGATGAACCACCATCCCAGCTTGCATGGGACTGTGTTAATTTTTGGACTTTCCTGCTTTTTGCACTGAAATTCCACGTTCCAAAAAGCAGCTTTGTCCTGGATGAAGTGGGAAGATGGCTGATTCTATTTCCTTGTCTCAAGTAAAGGCTTTTTACCTGCTTCTCTGAATCATCACAGCCAGCCCACACCTGTGGCTCACAGAAACCACCTGCTCCAAGAGATTTACTGAAACATCTTCCTAATCAAGGCAACTGTCTCATAAAGGGAATAACTGTACAAGATGTTTTGAAAATAAACATTTTTTTAATTTATTTTTATTTGAGAGAGAGAAAGAGAGCACACATGTGAGCAGCGGGGAGGGGCAGAGGGAGAGAGACACAATCTCAAGCAGGTTCCATGCTCAGCGCAGAGTCCAAAGTGGGGGCCAGTCTCACAACCCTGGGATCATGACCTTAGCTCTAAATCCAGAGTCAGTCACTCAACTAACTGAGCTACCCAGGGGCCCTACAGATAGAGAGGAAAATAAACATTTCTTATCATTATATGCACATATACTTAGGGTTGTTATGTTGTCTTAATCAACTGATGCTTTTATCATTATGAAATGTTTCATTTTATCTCTGGCAGTAATCCATGTCTTGCAATATATCTTGATATTAACATAATCACACCAGATCTCTTATGTTCACTGTTCATAACGGTATACATTTCTCCATCCTTTGATTTTCAACATGTCAGTGTGTTTATTTAAAATGCACACAATCTCTGCCTTTTAACTAGAAGTGTGGGTCCATTTATAATTAATGTAATTAATGATATGGTTGAATGTAAGTCAAATATAAGTCATTGAGTCTTCTAGATCTGTCCATTATCTTTTGCCTCTAATGTTT
This sequence comes from Panthera uncia, assembly GCF_023721935.1. Classification (NCBI taxonomy): domain Eukaryota; kingdom Metazoa; phylum Chordata; class Mammalia; order Carnivora; family Felidae; genus Panthera; species Panthera uncia. Next base: position 115,107,618 of record NC_064809.1, on the reverse strand, counting down.
CTGATAAGACATCAGCCTATATTCTTATCATTATTCCTTTCCTTAGGATGTTCTCTCTTTTTCTTCCAGATGATTTAATATTTTTTCCTATCTTTTGTCTTCAGAAGTTTGAATATGATTTGCTTGGGTATGAGTTCTTTTTTAAAAGGCAGAAATCATTTCTTTGAGCCAGAGATGTAGGCTGGCTTTGATGCTCTCCATTCCACAAGTTTTACTGTCTTTTTTTCTTCTGTGGTGCCTGATTTGCTATTAAGTTCATCCAATGAATTTTTTATTTCAGATATATTGTTTTTACTTCTAAGATTTCCACTACGTTCTTTTTCATACTTCCATATCCTTCTTAATATTCCCCATTTCTTTTCCCATTATACTAATCTTTCTAATCAATTCCTTTACATGCATGATAGTTATTTTAAAGTCTTCATCTGCAATTTCTAACATTTGAGATTTTCATGGATCTGTTTGACTTTTTTTCCTTGATTGTGGGCATAGTTTCTTGCTTCTTTATACATAGTAATTTTTAGATTATACACCATACATTGTGGACAATATATTGTGATGATACATTATTTTTCTCTAAAGACTATTGAGTTTTGTTCTAGTAGACCATTAAACTACTGACAAATCACTTTCATCTTGTGGGGGTTTGATGGAATGAATTTGTCATTTTTCCCTGAGGTCTCAGTTGTCATTCTTAGTCCCGGGATTCACATTCTTAAGACATGGCCCGCTTAGCATTTCAATGAAAAGTACAAAGAATTTAATAAGCCCCTTTTACTTGGCTGGATTTGAATTCCAAAACTTGTCTCTTTCAGCACCTACTGAAACCTTTGCTCAGCTCTTTTAACCTTCCAGTTGTTACCTTCCACTGGATTCCCTGGAGTCTGATTATGTACAAATGAAGCTTGTCAGGGAGTCAACAGTTTGAGGGGAATTTGTGCACAGATTTTGGCGCTCCCTACTCTGTCTCCCAATTTTCTGAAATATCCTTCCTTAATCGTTAGCTGCTCTGACAACACCACATTCTGCCCTGTGAATCCTCAGTCCCATTCATCCACCTCTTCCTGATTGAGCTCTATCTCTCATGTACTTTACAAAATGAGGAGTGCTCTCAAGGAAAAAGCTATTTAAATCTGGGTCTCATGTAGTTTGTTTCCTTCATTTCAAGGATCATATCTCCCTCAATTTATGCATATTTTCAGCCATTCCCCAGGGCTTCAAATAGTTATTTGAATTCTTAAAAAAATTTTTTCTTAATGTTTTTATTTATTTTTGAGACAGAGAGAGACAGAGCATGAGCAGGGAAGGGGCAGAGAGAGGGAGAGATGCAGAATCGGCAGCAGGCTCCAGGCTCTGCACCATCAGCACAGAGCCTGATGCGGGGCTTGAACTCACAGACTGTGAAATCATGACCTGAGCCGAAGTCGGACACTCTACCGATTGAGCCACCCAGGCACCCCGTGAATTCTGATTTTATAATTATGTACACTTTTTAGTCCTAAGTTCAAAATGGTTATTACCAGATGATAGTTCAATGAAAGCTACTCTGCCAGTAACTAGAGGTGAATACCTCTTATTACTAAAAATTAAAAGAAAAAAAAAAACAAAAAACTCTGAACTTCCTAGGCAGAACCAAACTTTCCCTAAAGGTGCATATAATAATATAAGATGCAATTAAAGTAAAAGATAACTACACTGAGTGTCCAGTATCTGCTAGGCACTGTTCCAGATGCTTTATCTACCCCCAATTTATAGATGAGAAAACCAAAGTGCAGAGAGGTTAAGAAACTTACTCAAGTTTATGTAGGTGGTAAATCAGAAAACCAGGACTCCAACCTACATGGCCTGATATCATTGCTGGCCATCTTACCCACTGTATGGTGGTGCTATTTAAGTGTGGGCTGCTATTCAATGTGGTGTTTCCTTGAGGGAGACAGTTTAAAGGGGATTTAAGCTTGCAGCAGAGCACTGAACTGGATAAACTTTATGGGTCTTTTAAACCTATGAATACATTATCCTATACAAATTATAATCTCCAATCAACCAAAAACATTTTCATGTCAGAAAAATTATTTTCCTTCAGCCAGAAATCCAGAAAGTGTACACACAAAATGGTATTTCCACGTATACTCAGCTCCCGCAGAATCCCTTCTCTTTTCTCTACTTTAGAATTTGACTTACAGCACCTCAAGCAGAACTATATATTGTGGTTACCTGAACTACTGCAGCACTGGCTGTGGATGGTGTTCCTTCCGAATGCGATGTCAAGACTGATAAACCAACTTACTTCAAGCAATTCAAAGCATCAACCTTTGAGGTTTTGAAAAATAGCCATTTTGGTGTGTTTTTCCATGTCAGCCCAACGCATTTGAAAAATATTTTTAACCAGTAAAATTGCTGGGTTTTTTTTTTGGTCTGAAACTGGTTTGAAGCTCAATAAATATCTGTTCTTTGCTACATGCCTCCCGAATCGTTTTAAATTGATTCATCAGATGTGGATATTGTTTTGTAAAAAAAAAAAAAAAAAAAAAAAAAAATTTAAAAAATAAATGAAAAATTCTCATAAGAAAGTCTGAAAAATACAGTCCCTTGTAGATCTACAATCCTTGAAATGGTCTATGAAATAGGTTGCATTTCACTCCAGGCTGCTGTTGAAGAAAGAGTTCATTTAGGATATAGTCTCATGAGACCCCACAGGAAAAACTGTTCTCTGGAATTAGTGCTGGGAATACCAGTGCTTCTAAGTACGTGGCCCATGTTTCCCCAACGCTGTTGATGTTGTAATGTGCCGCAGGAAAGCATGCAGCCGCATCCGTGGCTGACCTCTAGTGAGTGTAAAGGTTGTAATCTTTTTTTTTTTTTTCAAGAAATTAATTCAACTCCTTATCTTTGTACTGAGCACATACTTGTAAGCTCTCTTACATCCTTTTTGAGCACATCTGACTATATCTAAGTGATCAGGATTTGACTCCCACAGTTTTAAAAATAAAAACCACTGAATTGTAAATGAAAGGTGAGAGGCAACTAAAAATCTGAAAACAATGTCACAAAGTGTTCGAAAAGGGCATCAAAGAATCTTGGAGATCAGCAACAACAATAACAACAACAAAATAGATGGACATACAAGTAAAAAATTGAGTAAAGGTCCTGAAGAGACATGAAAATAGAAAAAAAAATGTGATCCACAGATAACAAATGTAAAAAATAAAAAAACATTCAACTTCAGTTGTAGTCAAAGAAATGCAAATCAAAACTTAATGAGAAATTTCCATTAAAAAGTGGAAATATCCAGTATCTGCTAGCCTCTAAATTAAAAATGGGAAAATAAATTCATTTGTTTCCTTGAAATCCACCTGCATTGCTCACTGACGTCAAGCTAGGGGCCAGACGTGCAAATAAGCATGTGCAAAATAGAGTGGGTGTGTGGAGAAACCAGGGGGCGGCAGGAAACACGGGTCCCAGTAGGGGAGATGCCTGGGCTGTATCTAGAAAGAAGAGCTGTATCATTAGATGTGGCCTTTTTTTGAAGGAGGGACTAAGTGGCATTCCTCATGTGTAGACTCCAGCATATAGTGGGCACTTGATAAATATTTTATAAATACAAAGAGTGAGAAAGGACATTCTTGCCAAAAAAGCAAAGGCACAAAGTAATGAATAAAATCTATCAAGTGAACAAGGGTGTGCTTAAATTAATGACGGAAGTTTTTCAGGGAAATACTAGCATATCTAAGAAAGAGCGATTAAATGACTAGCCTCCAAAGGACAAATGAAGATTTGATGTGGATTTTTTCCTTCCTATGGATCATTACCATATATTTATTATTTGGAAGAACTCTGGGCAGTTCCTTTGGATCTAATTACACCCCGATTTTTCTAACTGCATTTCATTCGGACCACCAGGTCTAAACACTTCCAATTTGGGCATTTTCCCAACGAATATGCTCTGAAAAGGCATCTGCACTACACCTAAGGAATATGGATAGTTGCCTCAAATCTCAATACTTCTCAGTCTAAGACTATGTTTTTCTGGCTATTAGGGAAGACAATTAGATATGCTATTGGAAATACATTTAAATGTTAACATTGATTGTTTCACAGTGGTGGATTTTGGGGTAACTTTTACTTTCTACTTTGTACCTTTTAATATTTCATGAATCCTCTATATTAGTTCTGAATTGTTTTTGTAATGACGAGAAAAGACATCAGTTCAAGTTTTCTCATGAATCTTGTGGGGGAGAATTAAATTAGGAAAGTTGTGAAACTCTTCAAAAGTCTTCAAATTATTTAGAAATCTATTGATTTTTCTTTCACACTGTGGACAGTTTTAAGGGAGGGATCAAGGTGATTTGCACTTGGGCAGAATGTGGTTTTTAGACCCGTTCCCATTCTAAGCTATTAAATACAAAATGTATAAATGTTATCTTAAATATCAAACAGGACCAAAGACAATTTAATAACAATTAATTTTGCGTTGTTTCCAAAGCTCCAGTCGAAAATGTCCTTTTTGTAATAAAATTCCTATGCCTCTTAACCCAGCATTTTAACTAATGAATTAAATATGAAGAAAACTGTCACTGAAGTCTTCCCGTTAATCATGTCTGTATTTATGACCAAAAAATATCTGTTGCTATGGAAATTTTAGTGTCAAAGTTTCATCTCATAAAGCTCTACTGATATGTAAAGCAAAAATAGGAAATGAGTCTTCAGAGAAAAGAAACTTCTTCCTTAATACATTTTTAAAAACATTGAAATTATGGATAGTAGATGGATTTTACAATGACCCTCATTTTGCATATAACTAGCAATCATGTAAGAAGTCCTGCATATATCTAATTTTGGAAAATCAAATAATTTAAAGTATAACTAGGGAATTTACCATCGACAGGAACTGCACAGAGAATCTGCCTCAATTTAATTAAACATATATTGAGGTTCTACTAACTTATATTAAAAATTAATATTTTCATAGATTTGAGTTTTCTAAAATTGAGCACATATATAATCTGACAGTAGTTTCCAGATGATTTTTAGTTGTCACTAAAACTCCAAATAATGGAACCAGATGTGAACTACTCAGTTACAGCTGTATAATGAGACCAGAGTCACAACTCACATTTATTTTATTTTATTTAAAAAAATTTTTTTTAACATTCATTTATTTTTGAGACAGAGAGAGACAGAGCATGAACAGGGGAGGGGCAGAGAGAGGGAGACACAGAATCTGAAACAGGCTGCAGGCTCTGAGTGGTCAGCACAGAGCCCGACGCGAGGCTCGAACTCACCGAGGGTGAGATCATGACCTGAGCCGAAGTCGGACGCTTAACCGACCAAGCCACCCAGGCGCCCCACAACTCACATTTAATATTCACCAGTAGGTGAGCCAAGAACCACACAAAGTATGCGGGCCAACAAGATGAGGAAGGAAAATGATATATTTGCTTTTAACTGCAAATAATGATATATTTGCATACATGAGAAATGTCTCATGTATGCAAAAAAAAAAAAAAAGTAGAGACCAATATAAAAAATACCCAGCTTAAAAAAGACAATTTTACAAGTACAAATGAAACTTCTTGGGCATTCTTGCTAGATCTCATTCCCCCTCCTTCATCTAAGAGGTGATTGGAAACCTGAATTTGGGGTTGACCATTAACCTGTATTCAAAATGTTGTTAGTATATACTCACACATTCATAAAGACTCTATTATGTCATTTCACCTGTTTTAAAAAGTTTTATATAAATGGTGTCTTCCTATATGTTTTCTTTAACATTACATTTTTTTCTTTTGTTCAACCTACTTTTGAAGTGTATCCAGATAGATATCTCTTTAATTCATTTAAAACTAACTGTTCTTTGGTAGTCTGTTATGCATTCATTTGTAATTTCTGTCTTATATTCTACTATATGACTACACTATTATTTTTCTATTCTCTACCTGAGGGAAATTAGGTAGATTGTTTGTTTGCTTGTTTTTTGCTATTGTAATCAATGCATCAGGAAAACAGTTTGCACAAGTTTCCTTGGGCACATGGGCGAAGTTTCTTTGGGAGATATAACACAAACATTTCAAGCATGAGAAAATGAGAAAAGGTGGTTAAACAGTGTACTTCCTGGTCCACTATTTTCTCCCCTAACCCACAGTTATGGGCTCGTCCAATCCTGTGCACACATAGATAATATTAAATTATTAAAATTTCTTTTTCCATAGATTGAAGATATCTTTGATAATGAAAGATAGATAGATAGGTATAGATAGATATAGATATAGATGATATAGATATAGATATAGATATAGATAGATATTTCACCTAAATTTCCAGGTTGTAGGGAAATTGTACATCCCAAGATATAGTGCAAACAATGAGGTGCTCGGTCTTAAGCTAAATGAAACCCAAAGGAATGTGGGACACGCTCACACACTTATGACACCCTTAAGCTAAGGTTATAAGACTGCACTGTGAAAATACAACAGTGCAAAACTCTACGCTAAAGGACACTATTAGAGGCAAATGAGTAGGGCACCAGCAAGTGCCCAAGGAGTTCTGGGAGCCCTAGGCTCTGTCATTTGAATTAGGATGGAGAGATTCATACCATGTTGTCTAGAAGAAGGAAGAGCAATGCAGAATAGAGGCAGAAACCAAGCTTCTAGTACTCTCCAGAAATGTGCCATTTCCCCCCTGCAATTCAGTGAAGGAGAACAAGTTAGCTGGGGTGGGAACTGTGTAAAGTGCCAACACATGAAGTGAACAAAGACTACTGCCCTGAAGTTTCTGAATAGCTGGCAGGTGGTCAATTTCTAAAGCAATTTCTTGGAGATTGATATGGAGAAAGATATGGGAAGCTCTGGGGTTTTATTACCCATCACTTCGCTGTTGGCATTGGCCTCTATTCCCCCGCTCCCTGCTTCCCTCCCCTCTTTCTGCTTCCCTTCTTCTCCCCTTTCAGTTTGCATCCTGTCATTCTCTGTTATAATTAAAATAGAAAACATTGCATGTGTGTGCTATAAAGCATCTGCAGATACTGTATATTGTATGAAAAAATAAGCAGCTGCAAATTGTGTAATTTGGTCTTAAAAAAAAAAAAATCCTGAAAGACATTTCCGGAAATAAACATCTTTCATCCCAGTAGGTTTGAATTTTCTTTTTGTTTGTACTTCAGTCCATTTTATCACCATCCTCACTGCCTTGTACAGGAAGTTTCAGCTTTAACCAGTGAGTGTTCCTATTTTAGAAGAGATGAGGGAATTTCTGGAATGATGGCTTAAAATGGGGCAACTACGATAATAGGGTGTGGTGCAGTTTTACGCAGTGTTTTTCTCAGTCAAAACAACACCTAAGAATAACAGCAGCTGTAAGTTATTAAGAGTGGAGAAAAAGTAAAAATGTGCTGAAATATTACCTCTTACAGTTGGGAGGGATCTGCCATCCCCAGAGGAAACCGGTATATTGGCATGGCTACCACTGGCGTGGACAACATGCTTTCTTGGGGCATCTGTTCAGGTCTGCAAGTCACGTTTCAAAATCTGCTCCTAGGCAATAGGTGTCCCACTTTTAGCTTGAGGCTCAGCCATGTCTTCCTTTTCCTTGACTTCCCAATTTCCAGGAGCAGTGGAGTGGGCGCAAGGGCTGGGGAAGCCAGTTTAGCAATGAAGAGCTCAGACTCTCCAGTCAGACAGAGCTGGATTTAAATCTTGGTTCTGCCTCTAACTGTGATTATTGGGCAAGTTACTTAACTGCCTTTTGCTTTTGTTTCCTTATCCATAACATGCCTGAGTCATCCAATGTGCATCACGATCTTAATCCTTGTGAGGACAGAAAATGTTCCAGAAGGGTTAGGCAATAATGGTAGTGGTAGTGGTAGTGGTGGCAGAGGTGGTGGTGATACCTTTGCTTCCCTTCCTTTTAGAAGCCCATAGTACCATCTTGCCTCGGTCACATGCATCCATCCATCCATCCATTCATCCATCTATCCATCCATCCATCCCAGAAATGTTATAAACCTCTACTATGTGCCAGGCATTATTCTAGGGTCCTATAAAACAGTACACGCCTTTATATCTACTAATATTTAAAATAAAGAAAAATGAGGGGTGCCTGGTGGCTCAGTCAGTTAAGCATCCAACTTCGGCTCAGGTCATGATCTTACAGTTCGTGGGTTTAAGCCCTGCCTCGGGCTCTGCGCTGACAGCTCGGAATCTGGAGCCTGCTTCAGATTCTGTGTCTCCTCTCTCTCTGCTCCTCCCTCGCTTGTGCTCTGTCTCTCTCTCTGTCTCTCAAAAATAAGTAAATGTTAAAAATGTTTTCAAAAAAAAATGAAAAGCACCCAGTTAGTAAAAACTTACTAGGGACAAACAGTGGAATACATGCATATACACTCCTGGGAAATTAATATTAGGTTGAAGTAAATGGCCTTGGTTACTAGTCATGCTACATTTCCACACCTATATTAAATGCATAGTAACCTGTTGTGCCTTTTTTGCCCCTGGTGGCTAAACTTCCCATAAATTCAACTTTTCCTCTGAGGAACACAAAACCTTTAAAGGCATTCTCTCTCCTACCAGAGAAACTTAAAAGCTCCAGTCTCTGGACAAAGAATTTGGAAGCCCTCACCACATAAAACCCATCATATCTAAGTGGCTTTCCTGCAAGACCCAAACTTTATTTCATATGAAGGTATAGTCATCAGGCAATTTTCTTCCCTGAATTCAAAGGGAAATAGTTCCTTTTTCTTTCACTGCAGCATGGTATCCTAGTTGTTCTGTCTCTGTTTCTTCCCTTTCCATTATATACTGAATACATATCTTTCCTGAAAGCCAGACCATCATCTCATTCATTCATTCATTCATTCTTTTTCACTCACTCAACATTGACAGAAATTCCACTAGTGCTAGGAATTTGTCACTCCTGTCCTTAATCACCAGTCATATAGTACCCTATGATACACCGAATCAACCCTGAAGCCTTCAGTCTAGTTCCACTCTTAGAGTTTAGCTCATTTTCCATTATGACTGTCCACTCCAGATAGGTAGCAAGAAAGTCCTTGACATACAAACCATATTCATTATCATTGTTATGCGTCTGTTCTCCTACAGCATCCTCCCTACCAGCAAATTTCTGACCGTGAAAATTCTTACAATTAGAAGTCTTGCTTCAGGTTCATTTTCTCCATGTACTATTCTAGGACAATTCTACCTTGGCTGTTCCTGGACTTTGGAACTGCATGGCTGTGTGAATTTTTTAAAAACCAGGGGCCAGAATACAGTTGCTACTTTTTTCTTTTATTATAAAGTAAGAACATTAAAAAATGTAAATAGTTACCAGCTACTATTACCACTGCTTCATAAAAGAAAAGCCAGTTTAACACCAATAGGAAGCAGAAAATTCATAATCTCAGGATAAAGGGCAATTAATTAACCACATTTAACTTTAGAAAAATACATTTAGTTATACCTACTCTTTTTTTTTTTCATTTTACTGTTGCTGTTCATGGGCTGGCATGTAGGAAGCATTTAGGCATAGCTTTCTTCAATGTTAAAGAAAATGGGTGACCCTCCCATCACCTTGATCCCCCTCCACCTTGGCAGGGACATGATAACTCCCAGCACGGTGATTAGTACCACCTCAGGTATTGCGCTGAGTACCTTATTACACCATCTCACTTAATTTAATTCACATAGCAATCCTATTAATAGCCCCATGCTACAAGTGAGGAAACAAACAAAGGCTTAAAGAATTTGTTACTTTCCTAAAGGAGCAGAACTGGTAAGTAGTGAAGTTACTGTTCAAACTCAGGTCTATATAATTCCATAGTCCATGCTCTAAAATTTTATATAATGTGGCTCCCAGCAGTATAAAATATGAAAGGTCTTAATTTGCTACAGATTTCTTTCCAAACCACATAGACAAGCTTCCAAAGTTGAACCGACCACATGTTGAGGTTTAATCCAGAGTTTCTCACTCTTGGCGCTATTGACATTCTGGGCCCGATGATCCCTGGTCGTGGAGGGGCCCTCCTGGGCCTCTTAGGATAGGTAGCAGCATCCCTAGCTTCTACCCACTGGAGGTGGGTAGCACCCTCCTCCCAGTTACAGCGATCGAAAATGTCCTCACACATTGTCACACGTCCCCTGGAGGCAAAATTGCCTCCAGTTGAGAACCACTGTTTTAATCCAATCTTGTTCTATGGACACATCTAAAGACAACCTGTACGTGAACTGTATGACCATGGGAATAGTTGCACCTTGCACAAACATATTTTCTATGAACAGTTCTGTAAGATTGTTTTAATAAGCAACAGCATTGTTATTTAATTCAGATACAATTTAAGACATTACTCAAACTATAATTTTTGAGGAAACTTAGCTCGTGTAAGAAACAATTTTATTTTGCTTGTTGTGAGAAGACAGTTCCAAAAATGTATTTAAACCAAGAAAAACAGTATCACTTAAATCCTTTATAAGGTTAACATGTGAAGAGTGTTTAGGGAATAATCGACACCATCCAGTTGAAGAGGCTTCCTCCTGATATAATACAACCGTTAGCAAGATCAAAAAGTCTCTCAAGATTGAATATAGATGGCAGCGAGATAGCAAATGGGACCTGAGAAGAAGCAAAAAGTGTTCATGAAATGCATGGTTTCAAACTGTTGGCTGAAGTAAAGTTCTCAAACACACAAATACCAATTCCATATAATGATTTTATGTGAAAGATATTTAACTCTTGCCTAAGGTAAAATGCAAAGTTTCACGTCTCTGCACTGCTGAAATATCACACATACCATTTTATATCCTATTAAGATTCATAAATTAGCCTATAAAAAAGCAGGTATTTCTAGAAATATGGACTATTTGCATTTCTATAATCACTGCGTATGATTCTACAGGAAGGACTTTGGCCCTGTTCCTAATGAAATGCATTCTTCCATTAACAGGTTGTCCAGTTGAAAATCTCCCTGTCTCACTTTGAGCTTAAATCCTGCCACAGTGAAGCAAATTCTGTTTGGAGCTTACTCTTTCTGAAAGACACACGGGGAGACCATGCAGAGAACCAGTGCAGCCAAAGTCACCTGAACAGAACAAAAGACGGAAAATAAGACTGCTTTTACGATCACAGCACTGGCTATTTCATTGAGAGAGAGGCAAGAAGGAGAGAATAAACAGGAAGGAATGGAAACAATGTTTCCTGGGAATCTACTTTATGCAGATGTAGATAATTTGGAAGATGAATGAGCAAATGTCATGTAGAATGACCATAACAGATTAGATCCTTGTGGGCCTAAATTATGGTAAGAAATTAGAAGAAAAGTTTTATTAATTTCTTGTCCAATTGTTAAACAAAACTTTTATTCTTTTTTTATTTAAAAAATTTTTTTAATGTTTTATTTATTTTTGAGACAGACAGAGAGAGACAGAGCATGAGCAGGGGAGGGGCAGGGAGAGAGGGAGACACAGAATTCGAAGGAGGCTCCAGGCTCTGAGCCCGATGTGGGGCTCGAACTCACAAACCGCGAGATCATGACCTGAGCTGAAGTCGGACACTTAGCCAACTGAGCCACCCAGGCGCACCAAATGAAACTTTTATTCTTAAGAAAACTCAGGGAATCTAGAAGTGGAGGCTGCCTTTTATTTTTTTCTTCACTTTGTTGGATTAAAATATGACAAAAGTATTCCAGTACTTGTCTATAACTTAAAATAATAAAGAGGTGAAAAAATTAATAATGTCCTCCTTTCTCACTCAATCCTGAAGTAATAAGTATTCCTAGTTTCAGGAGTATCTTTCCAAAACTTTTAAAATCCTCTAACAAATGTATATTCATGTGGGTTTTTTCTTTTCCCTTTTTTCTTTCCTTTGTTTTTTGAAATGGGATAACTAGATTTCCATTATTTGCTTTTTTTAGTTACCAATATGTAAGAAGAATCCCTCTTTAATCAATTCAGGGAGGCAGAATAACTACGTTGAGTTTAAGAGTGTGCATTCTGGAGTAAGACTGTTGTGATTCAAACTCAGACCTCAAGCACACACCAGCTATGTGAGCTTGAGTAAAATATTTGGTCTGTTTGAATTTTAACTTCCTCATCCATGAAACAGAAATAATATTGTAATTACAATTGTTATTACAACATATTGCTGTTACAGGATGGGATGAATTTATACACATAAATACTTAGAACAGTGCCTAGCACACAATGAACACACAATAAAGGCTACACATTACTAATATGGTCGAACACATTCTTTTTAATGGCTACATAACAATGCATGGGATGGCCGCATCCTAATTTATTCAATCACTTACCACAGAGGTTGTTTATAGTTTTTGTACATGCTTGTCTATTCGTGTACATCATTGGGTACACATGCTTTTATTTCTGTACTACTGATTCCCTAAGATGGTTTGGTTTAATGAAAGGGTGTTTACCCTTTACATTTTTAACACTTCCTTTATTTTTTTATTTTTATTTTTTAGAGAGGAAACGAGTGCAAGCAGGGGAGAGGAGCAGAGAGGGAGAGAGAGAGAATCTTAAGCAGTCTCCATGCTCAGCACAGAGCCCAAGGCAGGGTTCGATCTCATGAACCCGGGATCATGACCTGAGCCAAAATTAAGAGTTGGATGCTCAACCAACTGAGCCATGCAGGTGCCCCACATTTTAGCATTTCTTGCCAGATTTCTTTCCAAATAGGTTATAGCAATTAACATAGATACCAAATTGACGTAGATCTACTTGTTGAAAAGACCATTCTTTCCTCCCTGCACCGCAAAGTCACTTTTGACATAAACCATGGGACCACATATATGTGCATCTCTTTCTGGTCTATATTTTGTTCTATCGGTCTATATCTATACTTAATCTCACACTATTATTACAGCTCTTTCATAAGACTCGACAACTAAAAGTATAGCTTCATTAGCTTTGTTCTTTTTTGTAATGGCTTTGGCTATTCCACATACTTTGTATGTCTGTGTAAATTTTCTGATACTACTGCAAATGATAGCTTTAAAATTCTTTCACTTATAACTTTTTTCTGCTATATAGAAATAAAAGTTATATGTACATTCATATGTTTATACCTACTTCACTAAATTCGCTTATTCATCCTAGGAGACAATTTTGGATTTTCTATGTCTATAAAGAATAAGAACTTTCTTCCTTCCTTTCTCACACTTTATTCCTTTCTGTTTTCTTCTTTACTTCACTGGCTGAGAATCCCCATGCAGTGTTAATTAGAAATGATGATAGGATGTCATAAACACAGGATTAATTGACTTTTCAATTCAGGGAAAGGGGGCAGGGTTATTTAATGAATGACATTGTAAAACTGTCTACTACTAAAATTCATCCTTTTCTTTACTTACGTCCTCTACTATTTTTGTTAAGTTTATTCCGGGGCATTTTATAATTTGGTTATTATTGTGAATGTTTTAAAGTTTTAGGAAAACTTTAAAAGTTTAAAGTTTAGTGAAAATGCTAAATTTATCTCACAGTCAAAATACATCAACGCTATAAACACTAAGAGAATCGGAATGTGCTTTAGGAAGTCAGAGTTACATCCTTTCCCCAGAGAGTTCAAGATTTTGCAAATTAGAATTTATAGGATTTCAAATAAAATGATAGAGTTAAAAGATAAAGTGTTTCTTTAGTCATGTTTCTTGACCTGTATCTACTCAATCTTGATACCTGGACATTTAAAGTGAGCCCACATAATGGTTACAATGTGAACACATCCATGAGGCTCAGAGAATTTTAGCAACTTGCCCAAGCTCCCTCAGCTAGTGTCAGAGCCAGGATCTTTACTCAGACACACTGGTTCCTCAGAACATGTTCCTAACCACTCTGATGCACTGCCTGTCCCCTGCTGCCAATGCTGGCCTCTGAGGTCCCTCCTGGCATGGCTTGTGTGCCAACCACGGAATGTCCCTGCTCCCTGCAGCCTCTGCTCCCAATCCCACCTGACTTCGGTCTCCTGCTCCTCCCGTAGGCTCTGTGGCACTCTGGACCCTTCTCCAGCTTTGACTTTTAGAAATTTTATGGAAGCTTCTAGGGCTTCCATAGGGAATTTCTCAAGTAAAGTTAAGTTTAGGTGAAATTACTGAATTTCTTTTTTTGCCATTCAATAGAGACAGGATTAGCAATCATAGAATCGTGGGAGAGTCTTTTATGTCTTTTGTAAGTAGCTTTGAGTCTGGATTGTCCTGGATAACATACCGAGGAATCCTGGTTCCTTTTCCTGGATCAAGAAAGGCTTTGTGGAGAGAAAGGAAGGGAACGGCTTGGCAGGTAAGCAGACTGAAAATTAGTTCAAGTAGGTTATGCTTGCAAGGAGCAGTATTAAAGAAATGGTGATGATTCTGGCTTCCTAGAAAGGATAGAAGTCTGAAATAATATGAAGAAGGGAAAAAAGTTAATCAGGTTGAGAAACACTGAAGGGGTTCATTGCCAGGACTTGAGCTTGTCTTGAGGGGGAGCTTGTGAAAGTCATTGGAGAGTTAAAGGTTATTTGCCAAGGCTATATTTTATAGAAGTGTCTGCGTGAAAACTAGATTCTATCATAATGAAGGATTTTATTACTTCTGTTCTTTTGTTCCAACAATTTTCCTTGATTGAAAGAAAAATCATACCATCTTCAAAGTATCTATGATTCTCCTCAATCCAATGAGTTTTTATTGAGCACCTACATTGAGAATTCTTCTTGGTTCTCTCAGCACAGTGTCAGTTGCCTTTTTGTTGGTTCTAAGTGTTAATGACCAAGAAAAATGGGAGAAAGCGAAATTCCCACTACTCAGTTACATTTGCCTGATCTTGTAAGAGGTAAGCAGGTTATCAAAAACTGGGCTTTGTGATATGGATGGATTTAACTTCACCTCCTTTCAAGAATTTTAAAACACAGAGAGCCACAGCCATGAAAAAAAAAAAAAAGGTTTAAAAGCTTCAGGGTAGGAAAACAAATGCTGATTTCATCCAGCATTCTCACATATAGGTTTCTGTACCACATTATAGGTCTATCTAAATATGTCACCGGAGTCTTTGAAGTTAATAATTTATTGGATATTTTTTTTCAGACTGGGGAATAATATACATTCCAAGGCAGAAAGGATAATATGATACTGGCTTCCTTAAGACTCGGTATCATGAATGACTAACAACAGTAGACGTTATCCTCTGCGATCTAACAGAAATAGCACCCAACTCTTAAGAAGGTGAGAAGGAGAGTTGTATGCAACTCTGCGAGACCACAGGACATTTCACACTTTGCCGAGAACAAGATTATCTTTTTTATCACTCCAATTTGGGGATAATAAAACTTTAAATAGGACAGGAATAAAGGTTTCTTAACATAATATGAGATCAAGGGTCATTTTGGTAAGATGGTAGAAATCTTCTAAAATTAAATTTTAAAGAAATAACATTATTATAAAGACACCTTGCTGAGAACAAGAAAATTAGAAATTAAAGATGGGATATGGGGGGCGCCTGGGTGGCGCAGTCGGTTAAGCATCCGACTTCAGCCAGGTCACGATCTCGCGGTCCGTGAGTTCGAGCCCCGCGTCAGGCTCTGGGCTGATGGCTCGGAGCCTGGAGCCTGTTTCCGATTCTGTGTCTCCCTCTCTCTCTGCCCCTCCCCCGTTCATGCTCTGTCTCTCTCTGTCCCAAAAATAAATAAAAAACGTTGAAAAAAAAATTAAAAAAATAAATAAATAAATAAATAAAATAAAGATGGGATATGGGAGAGAAAGCATTTGTACAGAGAATTGTTTCAAATGTCACACTGTCTACGAATAGGATTGATTCTTCACAAACCATCATCATCACCGCAGCTATCGTCACGGTCACTGTCCCACCACTGAGCCTCAGCTGTGCGTGGCATTTCCTTGAGCTCTCGAACAGAGTTCACCTTTTAGTAAAGGACAATGTTTGCTCAGACACGTTGCCCTACACGTACAGGAAACCAAATGTTTCAGTCAGTTCAAAAACTGTTCGGCAACACTAAAGAACCCTGTCTCTCCTCATACCCAAAAAGATGCCATAAATGTTTTGGAATACATGAAAAATGCCTCCATGAAGGAAGACATATTGAGGGGGACTACATCCATTGGGTGTATGTTTGAAATTCAATTTTAGGTTATGTTCATAGTTTATAGCTATGGTGTAATAAGAAATAAGTAATTGTTCTTTGTCCTAGGTTCCTGGCATAAAGCTCCTAAAATCCTTGGGAATTTTCCTTTGTATGCTAATAAGATGACTGTGGGGTAGGGGACCGATAGCTTCAGGGGCTGGTCACCAGGAAAACCAACCATGTGATTGAAGGATGGAACTTTCAGCCCTTGCCCTGACCTCTGGGAAAAGGAGGGGGGCTGGAGACTGAATTTGATCACAACAGCCAACCATTTAGTCAGTTGAGCTCATGTAATGAACCTTCACAGAAACCTCGTAAGGACAGATTTCAAGGAACTTCTTGGTTGGTGAACGCGTTGACGTGCTGGGAGTGTGGGACACTCAGAGAGGGCATAGCAGCTCTGCCCCTGCCCCCCCCCCCCCCCCACACACACACAAGATCTTGCCCTATGCATGTCTTATATGGGACTATTCCTCAGTTGTATACTTTATAATAAACTGGTAATTGTAAGTGAAGCACTTTCCTGAGTTCTGTGATTCATTCTAGTGAATTATCGAATCTGAGGGTGGTAGCCAGCATCTAAAGTGGGGTCAGTCTTGGATTAAACCTTTAATCTGTGAAGTCTACCCTAACTCTGGTAGTAGTATTGGAACTGACTCGAAAGGTTAGACCCCCAGTTGGTGTCAGAGAATCGCAGAAGTAGTTGGTGTCAGGAAAAAACCCCTAATAGTCATGTTTGGTATTATGTAAATTAGGGCAGTGCTCAGCTAGTGAGAGTCTCTGGGGTCTTTGGGACATTCTCCTACACCCCCCTCCTCCTTGGCAGATATTGCCCTCCATACCCCTTCCCAGGCCAAGCTGAGGCACTACTTAGTGAAAAGCGATTGAGCTGGCAGTGGTATCTCCATTATGGGTGTGTGCTTTGCTTTTTATAGGGAACTATTCAAGAAACAATCCTATAAGGTCAAAAGAGATCTTTAAGAAAAAAGTTGGAGTTTAGGCTGTACATACCCGGCTTATTCTAACTGCTCAAGAGACTAAGGCCCAGAGAAAAGAGTCTTTGAAATATGACACCCTATTGTGCAGAAAGAACAGCTGCTCTCCCCCTCTCTCTCCAGGAAAGTATTTTTCGCCATATAAAGAACTAATAAAGGGTCTCAAACAGGGCAAATCCCCTTTAAAATATCAAAAGCTCTAATCAGAACAGGAAGGATGAGTTAGGCAACCAACAATGAAGTGCATGGGGCATAAAGGCTAGATGCAAGTTCATGGCCAATGGTTCAGTGCTTATAATCAGGGCTTTGGGAAGGAGTTAAAGGAGAAGTGTCTTATATGGAGGATTTAACAGAAATGCCTGTATTCAATGTGTTATAAAATTGAATGCTTATTTCTCACTCTCTCTGGAGATGCAAGAATATAAATTCTAAGCTAGTACTTATATGTGATTATATCATTTTACATCACTGCCTTTATTTTGAGAAGATAGTTTTAAAGCTTTACCAAGTCCTTGTTTTTCTATTCTGAAAAAAAAAAAAGCTTTTCCTAAGAAAGGAAGCCAGCATTTATTGAGGCTTGCAGGTAGGCTGGAGTCTTTGTTTTACAGAGTTTATTTCATTTGTAAATTAACTGTCAAATGGAGGTCAGGAGAAAATGTGGTTGAACTAAGGGATCACATTGTAGAATGTAGTTTTAATCATGATTGGGTGACATGTGGGTGATGTTTTGTCTTTACTTCTTCATTAGGAAATAACTTTAAGCCAGAAAGTATGCTTCCTATCTCCTTTGGAATTCTTCTAATTCCAATAAATAAGAATTAATTGAGCACTCATGTATTCATCACCAGTCAGTCAGAGATTTCATTTTTTTTTTAAACTCATTGCTGAGGTTTGGGTTCCTGGAAACAGATTCTGAGATGGAACTCAGCTTTCAGGAAGCTTATTAGGGAATGCTCTTGGGATCAACACCCATAGGAAAGGAAAGAAAGCAGGATTAGCAGAGAGAGAGAAGAGCAGTCACAACAAAGGGCTCAGCCAACCCCATGGAGAGGGAGTTTTGAAGCTGGGATGACCCTTCAGAGATGCTCTGAATTGTGGGGGGGGGGGGGGGGGG